>NW_007179452.1:0-959 GCF_000164805.1 Carlito syrichta
CTGCAGAGAGAGAGAAGTTAAAATCCCACAGCTGGGCCAGGCTCAGTGGCTCAGCCTGTAATCCCAGCAGTTTGGGAGGCCAAGGCATTGCCTGAGCCCACAGGTGCGAGACCAGCCTGGGCAATTTGGTGAGATCTCGTCTTCACAATAAATTTTTAAAAATTAGCTGAGCCTGGTAGTGCACACCTGCAGTTTCGGCTACTTGGAAGGTTGAGGCAGACAGATTGCCAGAACCCAGCAGGTCGACGCTGGGGTGACCATGAGTGTGCCACTGCACTCCAGCCTTGGCAACAGAATGAGACTCCAACACAAATAAAATAAAATAAAATCCCACAGCTCAGTGCAGGACCACTGCTCACAGCACAGCCACACTGCAGAAGTTAATTGCCAGACCTCTCCTTTCCCCACCCACCAGAGTCCACTCTCCTGCTGTAGGACAAGTGTCTCTCCTGTTGAAAATATGCAGACAATAATTGACATAGGGCTAGTAAAAATTATTGAGATCTAAGAAAAGCAACAGAATCGCTAAGGCTCACAAAAGTATGCAGCACTAAAGCAATTAGAATTAAATATTAGAAAACCTGGTGGACTTCATGATAAGTTAATATGGACTGAGCACTTCCTATGGGCCTAAGACAATCCACTGTTTGGGGAATTAGTTAATCCTCACAATCTCTCTAAAGAAAACGTACCATGATTAGCCCAGTTTTATAGATAGGGAAGTAAAGTCACAGGAAGTTTACTTAATGCTTTCTGGTGCTATGTAGCTAATAAATGACAGCGCCATAACAGAACTCAGGATGAATAACTGAAAATCCACAAGCTTAGACACTTAGGTATAGTCCCAGAAGGGGGACTGCTGGATCATATGGAAGGTCACTGTCTAGTTCTTTTAGGAACTGCCACACTGTTTTCCATAGAGGTTGAACAAGTTGGCATTCCAACCGATAGCATAGAAG
>NW_007179453.1:0-636 GCF_000164805.1 Carlito syrichta
ATGGAACTAGAGTCTATAATACTGAGTGACCTCTCACAAAAACAAAAATCCGAATATCACATGTTCTCACTCATATAATGGACCTTGAACATCCAATGCAATACTATGAGAAAATGACTGATGGTACTGGGAAACTATGGGGCGGAGGGGGATGGGATTAACAGTACCAAATATCTGTCGGGGGATGGGAAAACACTTCTTATCTACAGGGTGCCTGAATGAAACGTCATTGTGCACCTAACCCTTAACTGTACCCCACAAAACCGTAATAAAAAATACTGATTAATGAAAAAAATAAAAAAATAAAATGTGGATTGGAAAGCTTGACTCCAATGAGAATAATTTTGAGAAGCCTAGATTTCTATTGCTGACAGAGACATCTTTTCTTTACACTTATGATCTTCAATTTTACATCTTCTCTTTTCTTTTCTTTTCTTTTTTTTGAGTTGGAATCTTACTCTGTCACCCAGACTGGAGTGCAGTGGCTGCTCCCGACCACCACAGCCTCGACCTGTTGGGCTCCAGTGATACTTCCACCTCAGGCTTCCAAGTAGCTGGAACTACAGGTGTGCGCTACCACACCCGGCTTATTTTTGATTTACTGTAGAGATGAGATCTTGCCAAGTTGCCCAGGTC
>NW_007179454.1:0-405 GCF_000164805.1 Carlito syrichta
CCTTGCTATTTTCTCTTAAACCTACTTCAAGAAGGCTTCTCTTCTAATCATTCAATCCCATTCTTTTAAGTCCTCACTGATTTCCACGTTGCTAAATCTAATGAACAGGTCTTATTATTCCTTTTACTTGACGTATTAGCAACATCTTACTCTTGATCTTCTTGGCTTTTCATCAACTTTTGATAAGTTAGCTTCCTTTTTCCTTCATATACTTTCTTCATTCAGGAACCGTATTTTTGACTAATCTTTCTTTGTCTCCTTTGTTAGTTCTTTCCCTTCTCTCTGACTTAGGAATGGACCAGGACTCTGCCCTTGGTACTCTTTCTTTCACTATTATCTAATACTACCTTAGTGATTTCATCCATTCTTGTGACCTTAAATATGTGTATGTGAAAAACTCCCCCA
>NW_007179455.1:0-768 GCF_000164805.1 Carlito syrichta
CCAAAAACAGAATAGGGTCATGTATTATGGAATCCACCATAGAGACAAGCTAGTCTCAACAACATGACTCATAGAGGAAGGCTGGTGGTTGGGAAACGATCCAAAAGGAGGAAAGACAATGAGGCACCCATCACAGAGAGTACCAGACTCAGTACACCTATGACAGAAATGGGCTACTCACTGAGGCACAAATCACAGAGGAGCGTCAGTAACTGTGGTACCTGTTACAAAAGAGGATCAATCACTGTGGCACCCATACAGAGGAGGATCAGTCAGCAGAGCACACAACACAGAGTAGGGTGAGTCTCTGGAACATTCATTTTGAGGAAGGTTGGACACTACACCACCAATGACAGATGTGGGCTAGTCCCTGGAGCACCCATTATGAAGAAGGCTCAGTTACTGGGACATCCATCACAGAAGAGGCCTAGTTCCTGGGGCACCAATTTGGAAGAGGACAAGTCACTAGGGAATCAATCACAGAGGAGGCCCAGTAAATGAAGCACTTATCATTAAGGAGGGACAATCACTGAAGCATTTATCACAGAGGGGGGGGAAATCATTGAAACACTCCTTATGGATGAGGCCCAGATACTGGGGCACACATCACAGAAAAGAACTACTCACTAGGATAGCTATTTTGGAATAGGTCCATTTACTAGAACACCCATCACAGAAGAGGGCTAGTCATTTTGGCACACATCAGACAGGATGGTCGTTCATTATGGCACATATCGCAGAAGAGGTCCAGTCACTGGGAGGCCCATA
>NW_007179456.1:0-377 GCF_000164805.1 Carlito syrichta
GTAGGTAAAATGTGTCTCTACATACAATGGAATATTGTCCAGCCTTAGGGAGGAAGGCTATTCTGTCCTGTGCTACCTCCCGGGTGAACCTTGAGGACACTGCAGAGTGAAACGAGCCAGTCTCGGAAGGACAGATGCTATTTGACCTCACGCAGGTGAGATCCCCAGAGCAGTCAGAGTCACAGGGATAGACAGTAGAGGATGGGTGTCACGGCTGGGAGATGGGGAATGGGGTCAGTGTTCCATGGGTCAGAGTTTCCGTTTAGGACACAGTTCTGAAGATGGATGGTGGTGATGGCTGCACAACTGGGAACATGCTTGATGCCACCGAACTGTGCACCTGCAAGTGGCTGAGATGGTGGGTTTTATGTTGTGTG
>NW_007179457.1:0-380 GCF_000164805.1 Carlito syrichta
CCCAGTTTACTGGAAGATGAATCTCCATCTACTCCCCCCTCTGAGCTTCACATGTCCTGTGATTTGCATAACTTTTGCCTAATGCCTGAAGTCTTAGGCCTTGTAAACTCCCTTTACTCCAGGCAAGCTTGATTGCCACTTCTGCAGGTCCCACTGACAAAAGCTATGAGATACCTCTGATACCTGGCACCAGGAAGTCTGTGTTTCTGAAAAGACAAAGCCGGCAAAGTTAATCTTTACCTAAAGTATGCATTTCTCCAAAACTTAGCTTCTGCTCTCTCATTATTGTGTCCGGGTTTAAGAACAAGATTAAAAAATGACTTCCCACTCTCGGGCTGTCCTTTCACTTTCTGTGTTCAGGGGGCAGAGGTGGAAGTTAA
>NW_007179458.1:0-575 GCF_000164805.1 Carlito syrichta
GGAAGCAGAGGAGAGAAGATTGCCTTTAGCTCAGGGGTTCGAGACCAGCCTGAGCAACATGGTGCGACCTAGTCTCTACAATAAATCAAAAAAATTAGCCAGACGTGGTGGCACCTGCCTGTGGTTTCAGCTACTTGGAAAGCTGAGGCGGAAGGATCACCTGAGCCCAGTATGTCAACGGCTGCAGTGGCCATGAGTGTGCCACTGCCCTCCAGCCTGAGTGACAGAGTGAGACTCTGACTCAGAAAACCAAAAAACTTTCCACAGCATTTTGAATTTCACTTAATGATTCTTTCATTTCCAGAACTTTAGTGTGTGTGTGTTTGTTTTTAAGTATCCATCTCTTGGAGAGTATTTCATTCAGGTCCTGAATAGTTTTAAAAATTTCTGTATGTTGGTGTTCAGTTTTCTCCTGAAGTTTGTTGATCAGTTTTATAATCAACCTCTTGAATTCTATGTCTAGAATTTCAAAAATTTCATTTTGATTGGAGTTTGTTGCTGAAGAGTTGGTATGTCTTTCGTGGGTGTGGAGAACCCTGTGTTTTCATGTGGTCAGAACTATTTTTCTGCTTTCT
>NW_007179459.1:0-895 GCF_000164805.1 Carlito syrichta
TCAGCCTACCAAAGGTGCGGAATTACAGCTGAGCCACTGAGCCCGGCTTTGTCTCTACTCTCAATAATTAAAACACATCAATTATCCTAGAACTAATTTCCATAGGCTGCAATACAATCTTACTTCCAGCCTTCTATGCTTCTCTTTCCAACTGAATACCTTCATTATCCACTGTGTAGATTCACAGAACCATAAGGTACCAGAAAAGTGGCTAAGAGCTTAGTCCAATTCCCTTGGTAAAAACTTGTTTTATCACATTTTAACTGATTGATCTTGAAGAAACTATTGCAGCTGTTTGGTAAGATTTCTATAAAATGATGATATTAATAGTGTTTGTACATCAGGGCTTCTCAAAACTGAATCCACAAATTTATTATCTTTGAATCTCTTTCAAATTCATGCTCCTTAATTCAGTGTAGTATGGAAACTGATTATCTGCATTTTTAAACAATATTCAGATGATACTTATTAGAAGTTGCTGATTAAGGCCATCCTTTAAGTTAAAGAGTCTACATAGTGGATTCTGCATAATGGGGTCATTGTGAAGCTTAAACAAATTAATCATGGTAAGATGATTAATTCAGAGATCTTCAAATAGCAAGCGTTCATAAATTATCATTAGTATTATGAAAAAAATTTAAATTATGTGCCTGAGTATATTTATTTTCCAGATGATGCGTGTTAACAAGATGATTGAAATAATTTGTACATTGTCACGTAAAATAACCCCTGAAAAGTCTGGGTGCCAAATGTTTCTTTGGCCATTGCTTTCTACTAATTTTGGTCACACTATCACTTTTCCATAATCTAGAATAGATTCTAATGACACTTATGTTAATTTTATATATTCTTCAAACTCATACATTGATACCATCCCTGGGAAACCTTTCACAAT
>NW_007179460.1:0-971 GCF_000164805.1 Carlito syrichta
ATTGAAATTAGCATATCATTATTTTTAAAGAACTATATTCATATCAAAGTAAATAAAGCAATAGATGAACATAATGAAGAGAATAAGATGTCAACAGGTAAACAAAAACTATAAAAATAACATTGAAATTTCAGAACTGAAAGAATAGACTATGTGAAAAATGTACCCACTGGGCCTAACAACATATTGGAAACTAGTGAACATAAAGATGAGAAAAGAATAGTGAAAAAATGCACAAGGTATTGATGACTTTAGGGCAATGTCAGCATCAAAGAAATGTGCAATTTGAGCCCCAGAAGAATAGGAGATAGAAAGAGAGAAACTAAGGCAGAAAACAAATTAGAATAAATAATAGTTAATGTTTTTTTCAAGTTAGAGAAAAATATCACTTCTGAAAGGCTAAATAAGTCTCAAGCTGGAAAAAGGCAACCTAAACCATACTTAAACTCAATATAGTAAAACAAGAATCAATTACACAGAGAGAAGCAGAATTTTTTTAAAATCACCAATTTGACATTGAAAACAATGTAAGTCAGAAAACAGTGGAGAAATATATTTATCTATATATAAAATTATATCTTTCAAAAATGAAAATTAAATAAAGATAGTTTTAGATACACAAAAATTAAGGTTGTTTAACCAGCAGATTTTCATAATAAGAAATTTTAAAAAGAATTATTTAGGTAGAAGAAAAATAGCAGATGGAAATTTTGAACTATAGAAAGGAATGGGAGCCGGGCTCGGTGGCTCAGCCTGTAATCCCGCGCCTTTGGGAGGCTGAGGTGAGTGGATTGCCTGAGCCCGCGGGTTCGAGACCCGCCTGGGCAGCGAGACCTCATCTCTACAATAAATCAAAAATCAGCTGGGCGTGGTAGCGTGCGCCTGTAATTCCGGCTACTTGGATGCTGACGCGGAATGATCGCGGAGCCCAGCAGCGAGGCTGCATTGGCCGGGAGCGGCCACTTCACTCC
>NW_007179461.1:0-903 GCF_000164805.1 Carlito syrichta
TTCGAATTCAGAAATAAACCTCTTTCTGCCAGTTCCCTGCTCCTTTGATTTATTGGTATCAAGGGGGAGCAACCAAGTGTTACTCCGGCCATAGCAGGACTTTTCCTGGCTAAAGTGGTCTAAAGATCACATTTACTTTTTGGCATATATATCTTTTTTGTTGTTGTTGTTATAATTGAGTTTACTTTCTTTTTTTTTTTTTTTTTTTTTGAGTTGGAGTCTCACCCATCCAGGCTGGAGTGCAGTGGCATGCTCACAGCCACCATAGCCTCAACCTGCTGGGCTCAGGCAATCCTTCCCCCTCAGCCTTCCAAGTAGTTGGAATGGCAGGCATGTGCTACCACGCCCGGCTTATTTTGTGATTTATTGTAGAGACGAGGTCTCACCAAGTTGCCTGGGCTGATTTCAAGCCCCTGAGTTTAGGCAGTCCTCTCGCATCGGCCTCCCAAACTGCTGGGATGACAGGCTTGAACCACTGCTCCCAGCCTTGAGTTTTCTTTTTTTAACTAAAATCAGGACTCCGCCCTACACCCAACCCACCCACACATACAATCACAATTGGTATATAATTGCTCCATACTCAACTTTTCTACTTAATTATTGTTTTCTAACCTAAGAGAGGCAGTGTCGGGTGTGGTTAAGAGGAACCAGACTGCCTCGGTTCTCAAGCCAGATTCTCCACTTGCTAGCCACATCACCTTGGGCAAATCACTAGGCCTGTCTACATCTGTTTCCTTATCTATAAAACTGACATGACAATAGGACTTCCCTCTGGGGTGTGAGGATTAAATTAAGTAGTACTTGTAAGCCCTTAGGTCACAACTGCTGTGTAAGCCAGCGTTGTTGCTCAAGGTTGTTGTGTCCTAGCTTTGTTGTTGTTGTTATATGCAAACTGAATCCTGA
>NW_007179462.1:0-855 GCF_000164805.1 Carlito syrichta
TGCAAAGCAGGGAAGCTAGCTAGTTAAATCAACTGACTAGTTAGATGGATAGCTAGTAAGTCACGCAGTTAAGTCAGTTCACTGGCCCAGCATGCTAGCTAGGTAGTTAGGTAGTTAACGCATTTGGTAAGCCAGCGGACTATGTAGGTAGGTAGCTAGTTATGTGAGCTGGATAGCCTTGAGGCTATCTTGTTATGTCACCTAGATAAGCCACCTGACTATCCAGCTGTCTAGGTAAGTAGCTAACTAATTAATTCTGTTGGCTAGCCAGCTGGCTATTTTGTTATTTCAGCTAGTTAAGTCAGCTGGCTGGCTAGGTAACTAGCTAGTTAATTCAGTTACATATGTTAGCTAGCTAGCTAGTTATATGATAGCTCGCTAGGTAGCTAGCTAGTTAAAACAGCTAGTTAATTCAGCTGGTTAGTTAGGTAGCTAGATAATTAAGTCAGCTATTAAGGTAAGCTGGGTAGCTAGTTAAATCACCTAGTTAATTCAGCTTGCTGGCCAGCAGGTTAGCTAGGTAGTGAGGTGGTTAAGTCCACTGGCCAGCCAGTGGGCTAGCTATGTAGGTAGCTAGTTAAGTCAACTGGCTAGTAATCAGGCATCTAGTTATATCAGTTAGGTAAGTCAGCTGTCTATTCAACTGTCTGTCTTGGTAGCTAGTTAGTTAAGTCAACTCGTTAGCCAGCTGGCTACTTCATTAAGTCAGCTAGTTTAGTCAGCTGTCTAGCCTGATGGCTAACTACATAGCTAGGCAATTAAGTAAGCAGACTAACCAGCTGGTTAGCTAGTTAAGTCAGCATGTTAAGTCAGGCTGCTAGCCAGCTTGCCAGCTAGGTAGCTAACTACTTATGG
>NW_007179463.1:0-512 GCF_000164805.1 Carlito syrichta
TACTCACCTGTTCGACACCCACAAGCTGGCCGTCTGCGGCGAAAATTCTGTTGGCTACTACCTATCTCCTAATTGTCACAGGCTTTGTTCTCAACAAATGCCTCCTCTAAACACTAAAGTAGCCCCCAGTCTTGCCTCCAAAGTCACTACCCTCTTATTCCTCATCCTTCCATTAACCCAAACCTACCAACCTCACCCCTATTATGCGCCAGTTAACTTTTCCTGGAAAATAATACATGCCGCTACACAGACTGTAGTCTCCACCTACCTTGGACATGGACAGCCGATATTTACCTTTGATCTTTGCGAACAGTGTCCCAGCCTGTCCATTATCCCAGGGGGATGGGGAGGCTCATCCACCAGAGGATGGGGATGTAGTTATGGCAGTCTGGAAGATGAAATTCAACTCAAGAACGTCAAGTTCTATGTCTGTCCTGACATGGGAGACAAACACTGCCACAAACCCCAGCAGTTTCACTGCGCTGCCTGGGGATGCGAAACCATAGCCCCAT
>NW_007179464.1:0-699 GCF_000164805.1 Carlito syrichta
AAAGGAAGAGAGGGAGGGAGAAAAGGAGAGAGGGAGGGAAGGCATATTACAACACAAAGAGTACCTGCTGCCAAATCAGGGGAGTGAGGGCCAGTTGGAGGCCCCAACTTCACCTGCATGCAGCTTCCTTGTGTAGTTAATCCTTACTTGTATCCCACAGCCCTATAATAAAATAAAATTTTAAAAATACATAAATAAATAAAATGACAGAAGTGTGCTGATATTATATACTGACAGAATATAAAACACTACCAAGCCTACAACAGACAAATAATCAGAGGGATGAATGGGCAATTTCTGTAAGGCATTATAATGCCAAATACACAAATATATGAAGCAAGTTTCATTGACATTGAGAACGTGAAATTAAATTCAAGACATTAAGACGAGGAATTCTTTTTCATATAAAATATTTCAAAAAATCATCTATGACCACATCACCCTGAACGCTCCTGATCTCATCTAATCTCAGAAGCTAAGCAAGGTTGGGACTGGTTAGTCCTTGGATGAGAAACAGCCTGGGAATAAAATGATACATTTTAGAAAAAAAAAAAAAATGGGAATGAAGACTAGGGACATCAAGGTAAAACTAGCATATTCACACATGGCGTAAGATATTGTGCCATGCAGGTCGAGGCTGCGGTGGCCGGGAGCGGCCACTGCACTCCAGTCTGGGCGACAGAGTGAGACTCCAACTCA
>NW_007179465.1:0-420 GCF_000164805.1 Carlito syrichta
TGGTGAAATCTTATTTGGATTCATTATTGCAAAATTGGAAAAGAAGATGCAATAATTCATCACCATTATGGTCCTGGGTCTTATTTCCTCTGGTCTTTTGCATTCTGGGAGGAGAGAGGCTTCTGACACTCAAATAGAGCTGGACCAAGGAGCCTGAAAAGACTCCATCCAAAGAATCTGATTCATTTTCACAGGACAGGAAGTGAACAGAAGCTCCATGCTCATTCCTGAAACTTCCCAATAAGTAATGTTCTGGGACTGTGAGAGTTTGTAGGAAAATGTCCTTCTGCCATCTTGAAAGTCACTGAGGGTTTCCCATGATACATCTTTGAACCTGAAGACTTATTCCTCCATTCTTGCATCCAGAGTCCCTGTATCCCCATATCCTAGAATACTCCTGGATGAGGATTCTGATTCCAT
>NW_007179466.1:0-1915 GCF_000164805.1 Carlito syrichta
CTTTCAGTAGCCTAGGAAGCAGGAGACCTTTTGACTGGAAGGAGAAAATGTCATCCTTTGATGACAGTCACAATGGTTAATTGGCTTAATTCATGATTGATCTCTACAATTATGGTAATATCTTTTTCTTAGTCATGTGTCAAAGTTCTAGCTAGTAGAATGTTCCGAAAAATGTTCTGGGTAACTCTTAGATTTCACATACACACATAAACACACACAGACAATTGTTTCAAAAGGAAATGCCTTTCACTTTTCTGTTATAACTGGCTAAAGCAGAGCAGTCACCTTGTAACCAACCATGCGAAGTGAAGGCGGACTTGCCAAGAGTGATAAAATACAAAGATAAAATATTAATCATTAATGACACAACTGAGCTACTGAGCCAATACTAGAAGTATTTTCTCTGGACACCACACACTCCTGGCAGTAGTACCCTGTGTTGCATTTCCTGTAACTTCCCTGATCTCTCATTCCAAACTGACACTTGTCTTTTGGAGTTATTATGAAGACAGAAAAAGTTATTCTTTTACTCACTGTTTTCCACAAGGCTAGAAACTCAACCACACATTATTACTTAAAAATCTGTGGAATGTATGTAAATAATTAATACAGACTTACTTATAAATAGTAAACTACTTAGTGGTTTTATATGATACATGCCAGTCATTATCTTTCTTGAATTATGACATCTTTTTAGTTTTCCAGTGGCTATTCCAGAAAGAATAGCAAGAAACTTAGGTCTTCTTGGTATCTCTTTCTTTCTATGCCTGAAGAAAATTATTGATCCTCTTATGAAATTATTTCTTAATGATAAAATTGCTGTTTTGAAAGAAGTTTTTCAGTAAAGAAACAACGTAATATATCAAGTAATCATTAGCTTCAGTATTTATGCGAATACAAGGAGCATCAACTTTTGCCACATATAAGATCAAATATATTAGGTTAGTGCCTTGTTGAAACTCACTGTAGCAAATGACTCTATGACTTTAATTGGCTCTGTGATAATAATTAAGAAATATTGGCGAATACTATAATTCAGTGAATAATATTTGCACAAATTAACAATGGTGACCTTATTATCAATAGAAAATATTCACAACTACTTCTGGAGTCACACTGTCATGCTCTCAAAAATCTCTTTTGCTTAGTGAATCAACCACTGCATTCTCATCTGAAAGCTAATAATAATTAGGACCTGAATCTTTGCTTTTTTTTATCATCTTGTTCACTGTTAGTGCTTAACAAGTGTCCAAATAAATAATAGTTACATTGAGTTATGCATTTGTAAATAGATACCAATTTCATTATTTATATTTCTAAATTTCATACCATTTCTCTCTTCCAATGATATGCTTGAATTTAAAAAGTCTTTAGAGAGAGTTACTTTTTCTTTTAGCTATTCCAAGAGTAGATGTAAACTGATTGTTCATGTTCTGTTTGGATTTCAGAACTTAGATTTATTACTACATTGTTTTTGTGCCAAAGGAATGCTTTTACTTGGATAAGGCTCAGAGCCTTTTACTGTAGAAAAAAATAAAGAGACCCTCAGAAACTTTAATGTTTACAAAAATGTTGATATAAGACAGATATTGAGGCAAAATATTTTCTTTACTGTATCAAAAGCTAGAAATGACTGAATATCCACATAAATGAGACTAATTCAACAATTTACTTTAAATCCATATGTAAACAAGCATTTACTCTGACACTTCAGAAAAAACACATAATAGCTTAGAAAGTTGTATTCAATTAATTAATAAGTAAAAATTCAATGACTCGGAGAATGTAATATCTTATTATAATGTCTTATTTTACTGGAAACATATTTATATATGAATATGTACAAAGGGGACCCTCTCAAAAAGCCAGAATTTATTTATAAAAAATTGTGTATTTATTCTTCCATGTTAAACAT
>NW_007179467.1:0-799 GCF_000164805.1 Carlito syrichta
TTCTGCTGTTCTATTACACAGTAGAGTGACTATAGTCAACAAAAAGTATTGTATACCTCAACAAAACTAGAAGAGAAGATTGTGAATGTTCCCACTAAAAAAAAAGATAAATTTTTGAAGTGATGGGATATGTAAATAGTTTGATTTGATTATTACACAATGTATTCATGTATTAAAACATCACATTGTAACCAATAAATATGTACAATTTTTACATGCCAATTTTTTTTTTTTAAAGATATGTACACACAGGTAAGTGTGAGCTAGTCACTTCAGGACATCAGGTAAAATTTTATGATAGGTTTGTCTTTTGAGATGATTTGAAAATTTTGTTATTCAGCATGAGATATCTGAAAGGGAAGAGGCCTTTCCAGATCCTGTCCTAGAAAGAAGGAAGAGTAAATATTTGATTTTGACTGAAGTATGTGGTGAAGGGAATAATGGACATAAGGTTTTGGCCAAGTAAATAAATGACATAAGAATTCATCATATATGCATCTCTCTCTCTCTCTCTCTCTCTCTCATGCATCATCATGCATCAAAGATAAATATATATGTTGATACCATTTGCAGTATTGTGCATTTTAAAAATTAAATTCTATCTAAATGACCAAATTTTCAATGGCCCATTATAAAAAGTTAGTCTTATATTGAAGTTTAATATAACTTCTTAATTTCTTTTTCTTGCTATTATTCACCTCTTTCTCTCTTCTTCTCTCTTTATTTCATAAATGGGCAGATTTATATTTAACAGTTTTGTATTGTGAGTTAAAATATCAGACTTTCACTGCATGAATTC
>NW_007179468.1:0-380 GCF_000164805.1 Carlito syrichta
ATCAATACAGAGAAGCCAATCACTGAAGTACTCATCACAGAGGAGATCTAGTGACTGGGGCACCAATCACAGAGAAGAACCAGTCAATGAGGACTCAATAAAAAGGAGAGGAATTCACTGAGACACCCATCACAGAGAGAGTCAATCAATGTATCCCCATTTACAAAGGAAGCCCAGTCACTTGGACACACATGGTAGAGCAAGTCCAGTAAGTGGGGCATCCATTTTGGAGGAATGCCAGTCACTGGGACACCCATCACAGTGGAGGACCAGTCACTGGGATACCTATTGTGGAGGAGTGCTGGCCATACTTGCATCCATTATTGAGTGCCAATCACTGACACCCACCACAGAGAAGAACCAATCACTGGGTTTCCTAT
>NW_007179469.1:0-762 GCF_000164805.1 Carlito syrichta
CTGACTAAACTAGCTAAAATAACTAGCCAGAAAAATGGCTAGCCCATCTGAATTAATAGGTTTTTAACTACTAACCAACAGGAGAGCCAAATGACTTAAATGTGCTGAACTTAACAAGCTAGCTTGCTGATTGCCAGGTGACATAACTAGCTGATATAAATTGCTATCCAGCTGGTTGCCATCTGACTTAACTAGCTGACTTAACCATATGGCTACCTATCTAGCCAGCTGGCAAGCCAGCTGACTTACCTAGCTGACTTAAGCTAGCAAGCTGGCTAGTGACCTTACTTAACTTGCTAGCTATCAACGTAGCCAGGCTGGTGAGCTAAGTTAACTAGCTGACTTGAACAACTATCCTGCTGGCTAGCAAGCTGAATTATCTAGCTGGCTACCTACCTAGCCAGCTGGCTAAACAGCTGACTAAACTAGCTGACTTAAGCAGCTAGCCAGTTGGCTAGACAACTGACTTAACTCACTGACATCACTAGACAGCCAGCTAGTTATCTAGCTGACTTAACTAGCTAGCTACCTACCTAACCAGTTGGTTAATGAGTTTTCTTAACTAGCTGAATTAATCAGCTATACAGCTGGCTAGCCAACTGACTTAACTAGCTCACTACCTAGCTAGCCTTCTGGCTAGCTGACTGCCTTAAGTAACTGACTTAACTAGTAGCTACCTAGCTAGCCAGCTGACTTAAATGATTAACTAACTAGCTAGCTACCTAGTTAGCCAGCTGACTAAAATAGTTATCTAACTAGCGA
>NW_007179470.1:0-2779 GCF_000164805.1 Carlito syrichta
CTGACTTAACTAGCTGAAAAACTAGCGAGCCAACTGACTACCCATCTGACATAAATAGATTTATAACAAGCTAGCCAGTTGGCTAGACAACTGAATTAATGTGCTGACTTAACTAGCTACACAACTGAATAGTCAGCTGACTAAAGTAGCTGACTTAACTAACTGGCCAGCTGTCTAGTCACCTGAAACAATTCCTAGCTACCTAGCTATCCAGCAGACTACCCAGCTGATTTAACTAGTTGACTTAAGGATGTAGCCAGCTGGCTAGCCAGCAGGTTTAACTAGCTATCTACCTAGTTTGAAAGCTTACTAGCCATTTTACTTATCTAGCTGACATAACTAGATAGTCTAAAGTCTAGCCAACTGACTTAAGTAGCTACCTACATACATAGCCTACTGGCTTGTGAGCTGAGTTAACTACTTAACTATCTAGCTAACCTGCTGGCCAGTGAACAGACTTAACTAGGTGATATAACTAGCTAGCCAGCTGGTTAACCAGATGACCTATCGACATAGCTACCCTGAAAGGAAGCTGGCTAGCCAGTTGACTTAACTAACTGACTTAACAAGAAAGCCAACTGACAACTAGCAGATTTAACTACCTAGCTAACTAACTAGCCAGCTGACTTATCTAGATGTCTTACAAGCTAGCTACCTAGCTCACCAGCTGATTCAGCTAGCTGACTTAACTAGCTAGCCAGCTGGATTTCCAAATGACATAATGAGCTGACTTAACTTGCTAGCCAGCTAGTAGCAAGCTGACTTAATTAACTGATTTAACCAGCTAGGCAGCTGGTAGCCAGCTGACTTAACTAGTTGGCTGCCTACCTAGTCAGATGGCTAGACAGCAGACTTCACTAGGTGACTTATGCTAGAAAGCTGACTAACCAGCTCAGATAAGTACATAGCTACCTACCTAGCCAGCAGTCTAGCCAGCAGAATTAACTAGGTGCATTGAAAAGCTAGCCTGCTGACTAGCAAACTGACTTTTCCAGATAGATACATACGTAGCCAGCTGGCTAGACAGCTAACTAAACTACCTGACTTAACCAGGTGGCCAGATGGCTAGCCAGCTGACTTAACTGGCAAACATCTCTAGGTAGCCAGGTAGATATCTAGCTGACTTACCTATCTAGTTACCTACCTTGCCAATTGGTTTGGCAGATCTATTAACTAGCTGAATTAACCAGCTAACCAGCTAGCTAGCCAACTGACTTAACAAGCTCACTACCTAGCTAGCCAGCTGCATTAAATTTTTAGCTAACTAGCTAGCTACCTAGCTAACAAGGTGACTTAAGTAGTTGGCTAGCAAGCTAGCTGAGTTAACCAGCTAGCTAACTAGTTAGCTTACTCATTATCTAATGTGCTAGCTAGGTGACTTAATCATCTGACTTAACTCATTAGCTAACAAGCTAACTAGCTGACTCAACCAGCTAATTTAACTAGTTAGCTAACTAGCTAGCTAGCTGACTGATCTAGCTGACTTAACTCGTTAGCTTACTAGCTAACTAGCCTACTCAATCAGCTGAGTCAACCCGTTTGATAACTAGCTAACTAGCTGACTCAACCAGCTGATTTAACCCATTAACTAGGTAACTACCTGACTCAATATGCTGACGTAACCCACTACCTCACCAGCTAGCTAGCTGTATTAATCAGTTGATTAATTTAGAAAGATGACTTAACTAGCTGACTTAACTATTTAGCTAGCTGACTTAACTGGTTGACTTAACTAGTTAGCGAGTTGACATAACTACCTGAATTAAATAGTTAGCTAACTATTTAACTAGCTGAATAGCTAGCTGATTTAATAATTAGCTAACTAGTTAGGTAGCAGACAAGTAGCTGACTTAAATATTTAGCTAACTATTGAGATTGCTGACTTAGCTAGCTAGCTATTTAGCTAGCTGACTTAGCTAGCTGACATAACTACTTGGATAACGAGATAGCTACCTGACATAACGAGTTGGTTAACGAGTTAGCCAACTGTTTTAACTTGGTGGAAAATGAGTTGACTAGCTGGCTTGACTATTTGTTTAACGAGTTATCTAGGTGACATAACTTTTTAGCTGATGATTCGATTGACAACTTAGGTCATTTAACACGTTGGCTAGCTACTCGGCCAACCTGTGAACTGGCTTGACAAGTTATATCACTAGTCGGCCCGACCTAGTTAGCCTGAGTCAACGTGTTGAATGATGAGTTGGCCCCACTAGTTAGCTCAGTTAAATTGTTGTCTGCTGGTTTGCTGACCTAAGTAGTCGACCGACTAGTTCACCAACTAGTTAGCTGGCCTAAATATTCGGCTGACTAGTTAGCTGAGATTATTTGTCAGCTGACAAGTTGGCCGACTACTCGGCCGAGTGGTTAGCTGACTTAACTAGATGGCCGGCTAGTCGGCCGACTGGTTAGCTGTCTTAACTCGTCAGTCAGCAAGTGAGTCAACAGTTGAGCTGACTTAACGAGTCAGCTGGAGAGTGAGCCGACTGGTCAGCTGACTTTACTAGTCGGCTGGTGATTGAGCCAACTGCTCAGCTGACTTAACCAGTCAGCCTGCGATTGAGACGATTGGTGAGCTGACTTAACTAGTTGACCAATGAGTGAGATGACTAGTCACCCAAATTTAGTCAGCTGGTAAGTGAGCTGACAGGTTAGAAGGATTAACAAGTCGGCTGGTGAGTGAGCCGACTGGTGAGCCAACTTAAATAATTGACCGACAAGTAAGCCGACAGGTGAACTGCCTTAAGTAGTCAGCCAGCAAGCAAACCAACAGCTCAGC
>NW_007179471.1:0-321 GCF_000164805.1 Carlito syrichta
TAGCTGACATAACTACTTGGATAACGAGATAGCTACCTGACATAACGAGTTGGTTAACGAATTAGCCAACTGTTTTAACTTGGTGGAAAATGAGTTAACTAGCTGGCTTGACTATTTGTTTAATGAGTTAGCTAGGTGACATAACTTTTTAGCTGATGATTCGGCTGACATCTTAGGTCATTTAACACATTGGTTGGCTATTCGGCCAACTTGTGAACTGGCTTGACAAGTTGGACCACTAGTCGGCCGACTAGTTAGCTCAGTCAACGAGTTGAGTGATGAGTTGCCCCACTAGTTAGCTCAGTTAAATAGTTGTCTGCT
>NW_007179472.1:0-5005 GCF_000164805.1 Carlito syrichta
CACGTTGGATGGCTACTCGGCCAACTTGTGAACTGACTTGACAAGTTGGACCACTAGTCGGCCGACTAGTTAGCTGAGTCAACGTGATGAATGATGAGTTGGCCCACTAGTTAGCTCAGTTAAATAGTTGTCTGCTGGTTTGCTGACCTAAGTAGTCGACCGACTAGCTCACCAACTAGTTAGCTGGCCTAAAAAGTCGGCTGACTAGTTAGCTGAGATTACTTGTCAGCTCACAAGTTGGCCGACTACTCGGCCGAGTGGTTAGCTGACTTAACTAGATGGCCAGCTAGTCGGCCGACTGGTTAGCTGTCTTAACTAGTCAGTCAGCAAGTGAGTCGACAGTTGAGCTGACTTAACGAGTCAGCTGGCGAGTGAGTCGACTGGTCAGCTGACTTTACTAGTCGGCTGGTGATTGAGCCAACTGCTCAGCTGACTTAACCAGTCAGCCTGCGATTGAGACGACTGGTGAACTGACTTAACTAGTTGACCAGTGAGTGAGCTGACTAGTCAGCCGAATTTAGTCAGCTGGCAAGTGAGATGACAGGTCAGAAGGATTAACCAGTCGGCTGGCGAGTAAGCCGACTGGTGAGCCGAATTAAATAATTGGCTGACAAGTGAGCCTACAGGTGAGCTGCCTTAAGTAGTCAGCCAGCAAGCAAGCCAACAGCTCAGCTGAATTAACTAGTCGGCTGGTGAAAAAGGTGACTAGTTAGCTGTCCTGTTGGCTTGCAATCGAGCCGACAAGTTAGTTGTCCAGATGGTTGGCGAGTGAGCCAACTAAATTGTGCACTGTTTGGCAGGTGAGGGAGCCAATAAGTTAGCTGACCTGATGGAAAGCGAGCAAGCCCACTAATTAGCTGACCAGCCAGCTGAATGCTAGCTGACTAGATAGCTAAGAAACTAGCTGATTTTCTAGCTGACTTAACTAACTAGCTGACTAGCTACCTGGCTATCTAGCTGACATAACTAGCTTGAAAACAAGTTATCTGTTAACCAGCTGTTAACCAGCAGACTTAACTAGCTAGATAACTGGCTAGTTAGCAGGCTAGCTGACTTAACTAGCTAGTTGACTAGCTAGCAGACTAGCTAACTGACTTAACTAGCTAGCTGGTGAGCTAGCTGATTAAACTAGCTGAGGAGGTATTTGGATGGCTAGTCAGCTGACGTAATTAGCTATCTACCTGGTGGGCTAGATGACTAGCCAGCTGGCTTAACTAGCTATCTACCTGGCTGGCTAGCTGGCTAGGCAGCCGGCTAGCTAGCTAGCGGGTTGGCCAGCTGGCTAGCCAGTGAGATTAAATAGCCAGTCGGCTGGCTGGAGAGGTAGAGAGCCAGCTGGCTTAACTAGTCAGCCACCCTGCTGGTGAGCCGTCTAGCCAGCTGGTTTAACTAGCTGGCCACCTACCTGACCAACCTACTAACCAGTCAGCTTAACTTGCAAGACACTTAGCTAGCAAGCCGGCTAACTAGCTGACTTAACTAGCTGAATTAACTTGATTCCCATCTGGCTAGCCAGCAGGCTTAACTAACTAGCCACCTAGCTAGACAGCCAGAAAAAAAGCTCACTTAACTCGCTGAATTAACTAGCTAGCCAGTCGTCTAGCCAACTGACTTAAATAGCTAGCTACCTACCTAGCCAGGTGACTAGACAGCTGACTTGACTAGCTGACATAACCAGCTAGCCAGCTGGCTAGCAAGCTGACTTAACTAGCTAGCTACTAGCTAGACAGATGGATAGCCACTTGAATTTAGCTAGCAGAAGTAACCAGCTAGACAGCTGTCTAGCCAGCTGACTCAACTTGGTGACTGAATTTGTTAGCCATTGGCTAGCCAGCTAATTTAACTAGCTGGCATTACTAGCTAACCAGGTGGCTAGCCACCTGACTTAACTAGTTAACTACATATTTATCCCTCATGCTGTCCAGCAGACTTAACTATCTAGCTACCTAGGTATCCAGCTTGCTAGCTAGTTGACTTAACTAGGTGACCTTACTAGCTAGTGAGCTGGTTAGCCAGCTGACTTAATGAGTTAGCTACCCAGCTAGGCAGCTTTCTAGCCAGCTGACTTAACTAGCTGACTTAACTATCTAGCCAGCTGACTTAACTAGCTGACATAACTAGTTAGCTACCTAGCTGGCAAATTGAATTTACTAGCTGAAATAACTAACTAGATACCTACCTAGCTATCTAGCTAGAGCTGACTTATCTAGCTGACTTAACTATCCAGCTAGTTGACATACCTTACTGACTTAACTAGCTAGCTACTTAGCTAGCCAGCTGAAAGAACTAGCTAGCCAGCTGTCTAGCCAAATGACTTAACTAGCTTTTTAACTTGCTAACGAGCTGGCTAGCCAACTGACTTAATGAGGTGACTTAACTAGCTAGCCAACTGGTTAGCCAGCTGACTTAACTCGTTGATTAATGAGCTAGGTAACTGGCCAGACAGGTGACTAAACAAGTTGAATTAACTAGTAATCCAGCTGGCTAGCCAGCTGACATAACTATCTCTCTACATATCCAGCCACCTGGATAGCCAGCTGATTTAACTAGTTGACATAATTAGCTAGCCACGTGGCTAGTGAACTGACTTGACTAGGCCACTACCTGTCATAACTAGCTGGCCTGCTTTCTGGCAAGCTGAATTAACTAGCTTTCTACATAACTAGCCATCTGGCAATCCAGCTGAATTAACTAGGTGACTTATCTAGCTACCTAGCTGTCTAGCTACCTGAATAAATATCAAGCTACCTATCTATCCAGCAGGCTAGTTAGTTTACTTTACTAGGTGACCTAACTAGTTATCCAGCTTGCTAGCCAGCTTACTTAACTGGCTGAATTAACTAAGTAGTCAGTTGACTTAGCTAGCTGACTTAAGTACCTACCTACCTAGCTAGCCAGCTGACTTCAGTAGCTTAAATAACCAGCTAGATACCTAGCTAGCTATCTAATTAACTAGCTGACTTATCTAGTTGGCTTAACTAGCCAGCTAGATGACATAACTAGCTGACTTAACTAGCTAGCTACCTAGCTAGCCAGCTGAATTAACTAGCTGAAATAACTAGCTAGCCAGTTCTCTAGCCATCTGACTTAACTAGCTTTTTAACTAGCTAGCATGCTGGCGAGCCAACTGACTTAATGAGGTGACTTAACTAGCTAGCCAACTGGTAGCAAGCTGAGTTAACTAACTGATTAACTAGCTAGTTAGCTGGCCAGCGAGGTGACAAAACTAGCTGAATTAACTAGTAATCCACCTGGCTAACCAGCCTTCTCAACTAGCTCTCTACTTCTCTAGCCACCTGGATAGTCAGCTGACTTCATTAGCTAGTCAGCTGGCTAGTGAACTGACTTAACTAGGTCACTACCTAGATAGCCAGCTGGCTAGACAGCTGACTTAACTAGCTGTCTTAACAGGCTGGCCTGCTTTCTAGCCAGTTAAATTAACTAACTTGAAACATAGGTAGCCATCTGAATATCTAGCTGAATTTACTAGGTGACATATCTAACTAGTCAGCTGTCTATCCAGCTGAATAATTAGCAAGCTACTTAGCTACCCAGTGGGTTAGTCAGCTGACTTAACTAAGTGACTTAACTATATATCCAGCTGGCTATACAGCTGGCATAACTAGCTAGCTACCTAGCTAGCAAGCTGGCTAACAAGCTGACTTAACTAGATGACTTAACTAGCTACCCAGCTGGCTAGCCATCTTACTTAATTGCCTAGTTATCTCGCTAGCCAGCAGGCTAGCCAGCTGATTTAACAGGCTGACTTAATGAAGTAGCCAGCTGGCTAGCCAACAGATTTAACTAGCTAGCTACCTAGCTAGGCAGCTGGATAGCCACCTGACTTAACTAGCTGACTTAACTAGATGCCGGATGGCTAGCCAGCTGACATAAGTAGCAACCTACCTACATAGCCTTCTGGCTTGCCAGCTTATTTAACTACCTAACTACCTAGCTAACTTGCTGGCCAGCTAGCTGACTTAACTAGGTGACTTAAAATAGCTAGCCATCTGGCTAGCCAGCTGACTTAACCAGCTAACTAGCTAGTTAGATTACTCGTTATTCAATGTGCTAGCTAGCTTTCTTATTTATCTTGTTTACTCATTAGCTAACAAGCTAGCTAGCTTACAAAACAAGGATACTTAACTCCTTTGCTAACTAGCTAGTAATCTGACTTATCTAGCTGACTTAACTCGTTAGCTAACTAGCTATCTAGCCTACTTAACCATCTGCCTCAACCCATTTGCTAACTAGCTAGCTAGCTGACTTAACCAGTTGACTCAACCCTTCAGTTAACTAACTTACTACCTGACTCAACCTGCTGCCTTAACCCATTTGCTAACTAGCAAGCTAGCTGTCTTAACCAGTTGACTATGTTAGAAAGCTCACTTAACTAGCTGACTTACCTAGCTTACTTAACTACTTAGCTAACTTACTTAATTGGCTTTCTTAACTAGATAGCTAGCTGACAACTACCTGAATTAAAAAGTTAGCTAACTATTTAACTAGCTGAATAACTAGATGACTTTACTAATTAGCTAACTACTTAGGTAGAAAGCTTGAGTAGCTGTCTTAAATAGTTAGCTAATTAGTGAGCTAACTGACTTAGCTATCTGACTTAACTAGCTAGCAGTTTAGCTAGCATACTTAGTTAGCTGACTTAACTAGTTGGCTAACGAGGTAGCTAGCTGATTTAACGAGTTGGTTAATGAGTTAGCTAACTGTTGCAACTAGTTAGTTAACAAGTATATTATCTGAATTAACTAGTAGGTTAATGAGTAAGCTAGGTGACTTAGCTTGTTGGGTGACGAGTCAGCCGACTATCTAGCTGTTTTAAAACATTGGCTGAATGGGGCAGACTTTTTAACTGGCTTAATATGTTGGCCAATAATTCGGCCGACTAGTAAGCTGGGCAAAATAGCTGACTGACGAGTTAGCCCACTAGTTAGCTCGGTTAACTAGTTGGTATGCTGGTTTGCTGAACTAACTATTCATCCGATTATTG
>NW_007179473.1:0-350 GCF_000164805.1 Carlito syrichta
GAGGCTGCGGTGGCCGGGAGTGGCCACTGCACTCCAGTCTGGGCTGATAGAGTGAGACTCCAATTCAAAAATAAATAAATAAATAAATAAATAAATAAATAAATAAATAAATAAACAAAATTAGCAATGTAGGTAGGGCAAGTGGTATTTCTTCCTCTCCCCAACCCTGATTTTTCACATGAGGATATTGATTTTCACTGAATTTAAATGAGTTGTCCAAGATTAACAGATTTTTAAAATTCCTTTATCAGGCTCATTTCTCCATAACACAGGAGGGTAGATAAAGGTGAAAGATACCAAAATCTTCTGAAGTAGGGAAGTAAAGGGAAAAAAAAGATTAATCTTCGTTC
>NW_007179474.1:0-784 GCF_000164805.1 Carlito syrichta
AAGTTGGGGAAAGGCTCACCAGAACTTGGAGGGCCAGGCTGTAGTGGCTGGGAGAAGAGTACCGCCCTCCACTTGGGTGACAATTGAGACTCCAACTTAAAGAAAAAAAAAGAGAAAAAAGAGCATCCATTTGTGGATGGAGTTGGGATCATCATGAACAGACAGAGATTATTTGGGAAGGAGGCCCCAGTCTTAGGCCTATAGTTCCCGAAGACTGTGAATTGGCAGACAATTGAACTGTGGCTTTGGAAGGCCAAGTCGGGGGGACTGCTGGAGCCCGGGAGTTTGAGATCATCCTGGACCATGTAGAAAGAACTCATCGCTCCCAAAATTGCAAACACTGGAGTCATGCATGGTGGCACCCGCAGTCCTGGCTACATGGGATGTGGGGGCTTCCATCCTGTGGTGTTCCTTTGCATTGCCCCAACTGACAGAACATGCGAGTCCAGGCTGGACACTGTTGGTCATGGCATTCAGCCCTGCACCCTAGGAGGCCGAGGAGGGAGGCTGCCTGAACCCAGGTGTCAGAGACCAGCCTGGCGACGTGACCAGACCTCATCTCAGTGTGAGGTCCCAAAAATGAGTCAGGCTTGGTAGCCAACGGAGTCCCAGTTGCTCAGGATCCAAGGCTGGAGGACTGCCTTAGACCCACAGGTCAAGGTCCTGGGAGCCATGATTGTGGTGACGCGGCCCAGCCCAGCTGATGGAGACACCTGCGACAAAAAAGACACCTCCCACATGAGTCACAATGGGGGTCCATGGCTCCCCAGGAAAAGGTCGCATG
>NW_007179475.1:0-706 GCF_000164805.1 Carlito syrichta
GAGTTTGAGATCAGCCTGGACCATGTAGAAAGAACTCATCGCTCCCAAAATTGCAAACACTGGAGTCATGCATGGTGGCACCCGCAGTCCTGGCTACATGGGATGTGGGGGCTTCCATCCTGTGGTGTTCCTTTGCATTGCCCCAACTGACAGAACATGCGAGTCCAGGCTGGACACTGTTGGTCATGGCATTCAGCCCTGCACCCTAGGAGGCCGAGGAGGGAGGCTGCCTGAACCCAGGTGTCAGAGACCAGCCTGGCGATGTGACCAGACCTCATCTCAGTGTGAGGTCCCAAAAACGAGTCAGGCTTGGTAGCCAACGGAGTCCCAGTTGCTCAGGATCCAAGGCTGGAGGACTGCCTTAGACCCACAGGTCAAGGTCCTGGGAGCCACGATTGTGGTGACGCGGCCCAGCCCAGCTGATGGAGACACCTGTGACATAAAAGACACCTCCCACATGAGTCACAATGGGGGTCCATGGCTCCCCAGGAAAAGGTTCGCATGGATAGGGGACAATGGAGTGATCAGGAGAGGAGGGGACCCTCCCAATGTCTGAAGGTAGAATGCAGAGTGCCCGGTACCTGGGCTAGCTGATTCATTGCCATACCGCCTTGATCGCTCTGTGCCTGAGGGATGACCTAGCTCAAGGACGTCTGACCCCTGATCTCACACATGTCTTCGCTGTGTGACCAGAGTGTGGAGGGTG
>NW_007179476.1:0-815 GCF_000164805.1 Carlito syrichta
ATTGCAAACACTGGAGTCATGCATGGTGGCACCCGCAGTCCTGGCTACATGGGATGTGGGGGCTCCATCCTGTGGTGTTCCTTTGCATTGCCCCAACTGACAGAACATGCGAGTCCAGGCTGACACTGTTGGTCATGGCATTCAGCCCTGCACCCTAGGAGGCCGAGGAGGGAGGCTGCCTGAACCCAGGTGTCAGAGACCAGCCTGGCGACGTGACCAGACCTCATCTCAGTGTGAGGTCCCAAAAATGAGTCAGGCTTGGTAGCCAACGGAGTCCCAGTTGCTCAGGATCCAAGGCTGGAGGACTGCCTTAGACCCACAGGTCAAGGTCCTGGGAGCCATGATTGTGGTGACGCGGCCCAGCCCAGCTGATGGAGACACCTGCGACAAAAAAGACACCTCCCACATGAGTCACAATGGGGGTCCATGGCTCCCCAGGAAAAGGTTAGCATGGATAGGGGACAATGGAGTGATCAGGAGAGGAGGGGACCCTCCCAATGTCTGAAGGTAGAATGCAGAGTGCCCGGTACCTGGGCTAGCCGATTCATTGCCATACCGCCTTGATCGCTCTGTGCCTGAGGGATGACCTAGCTCAGGGACGTCTGACCCCTGAGCTCACACATGTCTTCGCTGTGTGGCCAGAGTGTGGAGGGTAGAGGCAGACCTTCTGGAGCACGTGGCAGAAGGTGCGGGATGGACATGCCCGGTGACCAGCTTTAAAACCTCCCGTGAATGGCAGTCCTCAAAATGTCTTTTCCTCTCTCATCCTCGAGGGTGACAACTCACTCTCGGTGGAAGGGTGGTGGTGGTGGTGG
>NW_007179477.1:0-732 GCF_000164805.1 Carlito syrichta
ATAGGGGACAATGGAGTGATCAGGAGAGGAGGGGACCCTCCCAATGTCTGAAGGTAGAATGCAGAGTGCCCGGTACCTGGGCTAGCTGATTCATTGCCATACCGCCTTGATCGCTCTGTGCCTGAGGGATGACCTAGCTCAGGGACGTCTGACCCCTGAGCTCACACATGTCTTCGCTGTGTGGCCAGAGTGTGGAGGGTGGAGGCAGACCTTCTGGAGCACGTGGCCGAAGGTGCAGGATGGACATGCCCGGTGACCAGTTTTAAAACCTCCCATGAATGACAGTCCTCAAAATGCCTTTTCCTCTCTCATCCTTGAGGATGACAACTCACTCTCGGTGGAAGGGTGGTGGTGGTGGTGGTGGTGGTGAGTATTATTATTTTGAGTCAGAATCCCAATCTGTAGCCCAGGCTGGAGCACAGGGACATGCTCACTGTCACGGTAGATTCCACCTGTCGTGCTCAGGCGATCCTCCCACCTCAGCACCCCAAGTGACTGGAGCCACAGTCCTGCATTACCATGCCTTGCTAATCTTTGGATTTATTTTTGATGGGCGAGAGAGGTCTTGCCCTGTGTCCTGGGATGGTGTTGAACCCACAGACTCAGACCATACACTCTTCTGGGCCTACATAGGGCCAGGAAGACAGGCTGAGCACCTGAACCCATCCTGTGATTGTGGTGGTGGTGGAGGTTTGTATTATTATTCTGAGTCAGAGTCCCTCTCTTGTCGCC
>NW_007179478.1:0-6498 GCF_000164805.1 Carlito syrichta
TGACTTAACTACCTAACTACCTAACTAACCAGCTTGCTAGCCAGCAAACTTAACTAGTTGTCATAACTTGCTGCTCTGCTTCCTAGCCAGTTGAATAAACTAGCTTGCTACATACCTAGCCAGCTGGCTATCCAGCTGAATTAACTAGGTGAGTTATCTAGCTAGCCAGCTGTCTAGCCAGATGACTTAACTAGCAAGCTGCCTATGTAGCCAGCTGGCTGCTCAGCTGACTTAATATGATAATCTAACTAGCTAGCCAGCTTGCTAGAGAGCTGACATAACTAGCTAGCTACTTGCTAGCAATCTAGCTAGCTAGCTGACTTAACTAACTCAATTATCTAGCTAGCTGACATATCTAGCTGACTTAACTAGCTAGCTTCCTAGATTGCCAGCTGACTTAACTAGCTGAAATAATAAACGAGTCAGCTGGATGCCCATCTGACGTAAATAGATTTATAACTAGCTAGTCAGCTGGCTAAACAACTGAATTAACATGCTGACTTACTAGATAGTCAGCTGACTAAAGTAGTTGACTTAATTAGCTGACCAGCTGTCCAGCCACCTGACTTAATTCCCTGCTACATTGATTGCCACTAGCCTAGCCAACTGATTTAATTAGCTAACTTAAATATGTAGCCAGCTGGATAGCCAACAGACTTATCTACCTATCTACCTATCTCGACAGCTGGATAGCCAGTTGAATTAACTAGTTAACATAACTAGATAGCATAAAGGCTAGACAACTGACTTAAGTAGCTACCTACCTACATAGCCAGCTGGATTGACAACTAACTTTACTTAATTACCTAGCTGATCTGCTGGCCAGTGAACTGACTTAACTAGGTGACTTAACTAGCTAGCCAGCTGTGTAGCCAGTGACTTAACTAGATAGCAGCCCTGATTGCCAACCGACTTAACTACTTAATTACCTAGCTAACCTGCTGGCCACTGAACTGACTTTACTAGGTGACTTAACTAGCTAGCCAGCTGACTTAACTAACTGTCTGAACTAGGTAGCCAGCTGATTTAACTGGCTGACCTAACTAGCTAGCTCCCTAGCTAGACAGCTGACTTAACTAGATGACTTAAATAGCTAGCTACCTAGCTAGAAAGCTGGATGGCCAGCTGACTTAATGAGCTGACTTAACCAGCTAGAAAGCAGTCTAGCCACCTGACTTTACTAGTTGACTTAACTAGCTAGTCAACTGGTTGGCCAGCTGAATTAACTCGCTGATTTAACCAGCTAGTCAGGTGGCTAGCCTGTTGACTCATCTAACTAGCTACCTAGCTAGCCAACTGGGAAGCCAGCTGAATTAACTAGCTAATGTAACTAGCTGGACAGCTGGCTAGCCAGCTGAATTACCTAACTTGGTACTTAGCTGTCCAGCTGACTAGCCAGCTGACTTAGCTATTTGACTTAACCAGCTAGCCAGCTGGCACATTTAGAAGACAGCTAGTTAGCCAGAAGGTTACCCAACTTACTTAACTAGTTAGCTACTAAGCTAGTCAGCTGGGAAACCAGATTAATTAACTAGCTGAATGAAATAACTAGTCAACTGGCTAGCCAGATGAATTAACTAGCTTAGTACCTAGCTATCCAGTGGGCTAGCCAGCTGACTTAACTAGTTAACTTAACCAGCTAGCCAGTTGGCACTACTAGTAGACTTAACTAGTGAGCCAGCTGGCTACTCAGCTAACTTAACTAGCCTCTAACTAGCTAGCTAGCAGGCTAGTCAACAGACTTCAGTAACTGACTTAGCTAGCCAGCTGGCTAGCCAACTGTCATAACAAGCTTGCTAACTAGCTAGCCAGCTGACTGGCCAGCTGACTTAACTAGCTGACTTAAATAGCTGGCCTGCTTGCCAGACAGCTGAATTAACTAGCTTGCTATGTAGCTAGCCACCTGGCTAGCCAGATGACTTAACTAGGTGACTTAACTTGCTAGCCAGCTGACAAGCCAGCTGATTTAAGTAACAAACTACTGAGCTAGCCAGTGAATATCCAGCTGACTTTACTAGGTGGCTTTACTAGCTATCCAACAAGCTAAACTGCTGACAACTATCTAGCTACCTAGCTAACCAGCTGACTTAGCTACGTGACTTAAGTAGCTATCCATCTGGCTAGCAGGCTGACTTAACTGCCTATCTACCTAGCTAGCCAGCTGGATAGGCAGCTGAGTTAACTACCTAACTACCAACTTAGCCCACTGGCTTGCCAGTTGACTTAACTACCTAGACCCTTACCTAACCAGCTGGCTGGTGAGCTGATCTAACTAGGTTACATAACTAGCTGGTTAACTGGCTAGACAGTTGACTTAAATATCTAGCTATCCAGCTAGGCAACTGGCTAGCCAGCTGACTTAGCTCGCTGAATTAACTAGCTATCAAGCTGACTTAACAACCAGCTAGCTACCTAGTTAGACAGCAGGTTTAACTAGCTGGCTTAATTAGCTAGATACCTAGCTTGCTATCTAGCTAGCCAGCTGACTTAACTGGCTGACTTAACTAGCTATCTAGCTGACATAACTAGCTGACTTATATAGTTAGCTTCCTAGCTAGCCAGCTGACTTAATTAGCTTAAATAACTAGCTAGCCTGATGGATAGCCAACTGGCTTAACGAGCTGACTTAACTAGCTAGCCAGCTCGTTTCCAGCTGACTTAACTATCTGTCATAACCAACTAATCAGCTGTCTAACAAGCTGACTTAACTAGCTGGCTACCTATCTATCAAGCTGGCTAGACAACTGACTTACCTATCTGACTTAAGCTACCAAGCTGGCTTGCCAACTCACTTAACTAGCTAGCTACATACCTAGGCTGCAGGCTAGCCACCTGGCTTAACTACCTGATTTGATCAGCTAGCCTGCTGGATTGTGAGCTGATTTCTCTAGCTAGCTACCTACCTAACCTGCTGACTAAACTAGCTGATTTAACCAGCTAGCCAGTTGGCTAGCCTGTTGACTTAACTCGAAGACATCACTAGGTAGCTAGGTAGTTCTCTAGCTGATTTAACTAGGTAGCTACCTGCCTTGCCAGTTGGCTAGCCAGCTCTCTTAAATAGCTGAATTAACCAGCTAGGCAGCTGGCTTGCCAACTTACTTATACCTTGCTACTTAGCTAGCCAGTTGAGTAGCCAGCTGACTTAATTAACTGAAATAACTAGCGAGCTACTAGCGAGACAGCTGACTTAAATACTTAGCTAACGAGCTCACTACCTTGCTAGCCAGCTGATTTAAACAGTTAGCTAACTAGCTAGCTACATAGCTAACAAGCTCACTGAAGTAGTTAGCTGCCTAGCTAGCTAGCTGACTTCTCATGGTAACTAGCTAGTTAGATTACTAGTTATCTAAAGTGCTAGCTAGCTGACTTAGTCATCAAGTTAGCTCATTAGCTACAAGCTGCCTAGGTGGCTTAAGCAGGTGACTTAACTCATTAGCTAACTAGTTAGCTAGGTGACTCATCCAGCTGACTTCACTCATTAGCTAACTAGCTAGCTAGCCTACTTAATCAGCTGACTCAACCCGTTTGCTAACTAGTTAGCTAGCTGACTCAACCATCTGTCTTAACCCATTAGTTAACTAGCTAACTACCTGACTCAACCTGCTGACTGAACCCATTAGCTACCAGCTAGCTAGCTGTCTTAACCAGCTGACTTAATTAAAAAGCTGATTTCACTTGCTGAATTAGGTAGGTGACCTAACTACTTAGGTAGCTGACTTAACTGGCCGACTTAACTAGTTAGCTAGTTGAATCAACTACCTGAATTAAGTAGTTAGCTAACTATTTAACTAGCTGAATATCTAGCTTATTTAACTAATTAGCTAAATAGTTAGTTAACAGACTTAAGTACCTGTCTTAAATAGTTAGCTAAGTAGTAAGCTAGCTGTCTTAGCTAGCTGACTTTGCTAGCTAGCTGGTTAGCTAGTTGACTTAGCTAGCCGACTTAACTAGGTGGCTAACGAGATAGCTACCCAACTTAACGAGTTGGTTAATGAGTTAGCTACCTCTTTTAACTAGTTGATAAATGATTTATGTAGCTCACATAACTAGATGTTTAACGAGTTAACTAGGTGACAACATTTTTACTGACGTGTTGGCCCACTAGTCAGCTCTGTTAACTATTTGGATGGATGGTGGCCTGAACTAACTCGTCAGTCAATTGGTAGGCCGACTAGCTAGCTGCCCTAACTTGTCAGCAACTAGTTAGCTGAGCTAATATGTCAGCTGACAAGTTAGCCGACTAATCGGCCAATTGGTTAGCCAACTTTACTAGTTGGCCAGCTAGGCAGCTGACCGATTTGCTGAATTAATTAACCAGCCAGTAAGTGATCCGAGAGGTGAGCTGACTTTACAAATTGTCTGGAGAGTGAGACAACAGGTCAGTGGACTTAACTAGCTAGCTACCTACATAGCCCAATGATTTGCCAGCTGACTTAGCTACCTAGCTACTTAGCAAACCAGCTGACTGTGAGCTGACTTAACTAGGTACTGAGTTAATTACCAAATTACCTAGCTAGCCAGCTGGTTAGCCAGCTGACTTAATTAGGTGGTTTAACTAGCTAGCCAGCAGGCTAGACAAATGACTTAACTATGTAGTAACCTAGCTAGCCAGCTGTCTAGTCAGCTGACTTACTATGTGACTTAAGTAGCTAGCTTGCTGGATAGCAGGCTGACTTAACTGACTAGGTTCCATAGCTAGCCAGCTGCATAGCCAGTTGATTTAACTAGCCAGCTACCTACGTATCCAACAGGCTCCAAGCTGAATTAGCTATCTAGGTACCTATGTAACCAGCTGGCTAGTGAGCTGACATAACTAGGTTACTTAACTAGCTATTTAACTGGCTAGCCAGCTGACTTAACTAGGTAGTGACCCAGCTGGGATCTGGTTATCCAGCTGACTTCATTCACTGACTTATCTAGCTAGCAAGCTGACTTAACTAGCTGACTTAAGCAGCTGGGTACCTAGCTAGCCAAATGACTTATCTAGCTGGCTCAACTAGCTAGCTATTTAGCTAGCTATCTAGCTAGACAGCTGACATAGCTAGCTGACTTAACTAGCTACCTAGTCACCATAACTATCTGACTAATATAGCTAGCTTTCTAGCCAGCCAGTTGACTTAATTAGCTGAAATAACTATCTAGCCACATGGCTAGCCATCTGTCTTAACTAGTTTTATAACTAGCTAACAAGCTGGATAGCCAACTCTCTTAATAAGCTGACTTAACTAGTTAGCCAGCTGGTTGCCAGCTGAGTTAGCAAGCTGACTTAACCAGCTAGTCAGCTGGCTAGCCAGCTGACTTAACTAGCTGGCTATATATCTAGCCAGCAGCCTATCCAGCTGACTTACTTAGCTGACTTATGCTAGCAAGCTTGCTAACCACCTCTCTTAACTTGCTAGTTATCTACGTAGCCAGCAGACTATTGACTGACTTAACTAGCTAAGTTGAACAATGATCTTGCTGGCTAGCAAGCCGTCTTATCTAGCTATCTACCTACCTAACCAGCTAGCTAGATAGCTGATTAAACTAGCTAACTAGACCAGCTAGCCAGTTGGCTAGCCAGCTGACTTAACTCGCTGACATCACTATCTAGCCAGGTAGCTATCTAGCTGACTTAACTAGCTACCTACCTACCTAGACAGTTGACTCACCAGCTGTCTTAAATAGCTGAATTAACCAGCTAGCAAGCTGGCTAGCCAACTGACTTAACTAGCTCACTACCTAGCTAGCTAACTGACTAGAGAGCTGACATAAGTAACTGACTTAACTAGCAGCTACCGAGCTAGCCAGCTGACTTAAATAGTTAGCTAACTAGCTAGCTACCTAGTTACTCAGTTGACATAAGTAGTTAGCTAACTAGATAGCTACCTAGATAACAAGCTGACTTAAATAGTAGGCTGCCTTGGTAGCTAGCTCACATAACCAGCTAGATAACTGGTTAGCTTAATAGTTACATAACATTCTAGCTGTGTGATTTAATCATCTGACTTATCTCATTAGCTAATGAGCTGGCTAGCTGACTCATCCAGCTGACTTTACTAGTTAGCTATTAGCTAGCTAGCTGACAATCCCACTGACTTAACTCGTTAGCTAACTAGCTAGCTAGCCTACTTAACCAGCTGACTCAACCCGTTTGATAACTAGCTAGCTAGGTGACAACCAGCTGACTTAACACGTTACTTAACTAGCTAACTACCTTACTCAACCTGTTGACTTAAACCTTTAGCTAACTAGCTAGCTAACTGTCCTAACCAGCTGTCTAAATTAGAAGCTGACTTAACTTGCTGACTTAGCAAGCTTACTTAACTTCTTAGCTAGCTGAGTTCACTGACTGACTTAACTAGTTAGCAAGCTGACTTATCTACCTGAATTAAATACTTAGCTAACTATTTAACTAGCTGAGTAATGAGCTGACTTAATTAATTAGCTGACTATGTAGGTAGCAGACTTAAGTAGCTGACTTAAATAATTAGCTAACTAGTGAGCTAGGTGACTAGC
>NW_007179479.1:0-1052 GCF_000164805.1 Carlito syrichta
ACCAGCCGCACCCCCAGCAGCTGCACCTGCCGGCAGAGGGCCGCCTCGCAGAGCCTGAGAAGCTGTTCTCGCTGCCTGGCAGGCAGCTCAGCAGGGGTGAGGTTGCGCCCGCTGGAAGCCAGGAAGAGCAGAGGACACAGGTTATGGACAAAGCAGTGATGGAAGAAGACCTCAGGCTGTCCACAGAGGTTCTGGAAAAAGCCCCAGAATCGGGCACCACTCACCTCTGACTGTGGGCACTCTAGTCCCAGCACCGGTCGCTTAGGGTGCTCCTGGGGAGGAGTCAGCACCAGCCCCTGAATGCCCAACCAGTCCTGGACCACGTTTACTTCCCCAAAGGGCACCTGTGAGGAAGGAGAGAGCCGTGAGGGGCTTCCAACTGGGGCCTGAAGCCAGGGGTCTCGACTAAGTGACCCCTTCCCACCTTCCAGGAGGATTCAGCCTGGGCCCCTACCCCCACCTTCACCTGAAGGCCTCATACAGGGAGTCCGGGCCCTGTGGCTAGAGCCTGTCCATCTTTCTCCAGTTCCTCGCTGTAGACTGTGGCCCCGAAGAATCTACTTGTCTGCCTCTGCCCCAACTAGCCTTTGGGACCAAGCATAGGGAGTACAATGAGAAACCCAGCCCTACACGGATCTCACTGGTTAGTAATGGGGACAGACAGATGGCCGAGAAAGAAAGGCAGCCAGACTTAAGGAGGCACAAGGACAGAGCTGACCACTGCTCACTGGGTGCCCTCTCAGCCCCAAGCCTCAGGCTGTCATTTCCATCGATCATCATCGATCACCTTTCATCACCCAGTTGGGGTCAATAAAAGCGATTGAGCCTCCTGCCCTGAGGGCCCTTCCCCTCCCCCACATGCCAAGCACCCCCACCGAGGGGCAGTCACTCATCCTGAGCCCTGAGAGGCAGGCAGGCTGGCCCTGGAGCCCGGCGCTGCTGTGAACCTCTTCCCAGCTAAGAAAGAAACCCAGGTGGCCGGAATGCCCTGTGTGTCTTCCATACCCACCTGTCAGCCAGGCTCCTCTCAGGACCCAGCAGTCCTAGCCCTC
>NW_007179480.1:0-1209 GCF_000164805.1 Carlito syrichta
GTAGTCAGCTGACTAACTAGTTAAGTCTGCTAGTTGTGCCAGCTGGCTAGCTGGTTAAGTCACTTTGTTAAGTCAGCTGGCTAACCAGCAGGATAACTAGATACCAAGCTAGTTATTTCAGCTGGCTAACCAGCTGGCTAGTTATATGTCAGCTAGTTAATTCATCTGACTTCCCAGCTGGCTAGCTAGGTAGCTATCTAGTTAGGTCAGCTGGCTAGCTAGTTAAGTCACCTAGTTATGTCAGCCCACTAACCAGCTTGTTAACTTGGCAGCTAGGTAATTAATTCAACAGGCAAGCCAGCTGTATATGTCAGTCGTTAGCTTGTTAAGTCAGCTTGCTAACTACCTTGCTAGCTAGAGATGTCAGTTAGTTAATTCAGCTGGCTAGCCAGCTGGCTAACTAGTTATGTCAGATAGTTGAATCAGCTGGCTAGCCAGCTGGCTAACTAGTTATACCAGACAGTTGAGTCAACTGGCTAGCCAGCTGGATAGCTGCATAAGTCAGCTAGTTAATTCAAGTGGCAAGCCAACTGGAGAGCTAGGTATCTCCCTATCTAAATCAGCTGGCTAGCCAGCTGGCTAGCTGGTTAAGTCAGATATTTAAGTCAGTAGGCTAGACACCTGGCTAGGTAGGTAGCTAGCTAATTAAGTCAGCTGTTAGCCACATGGTTAGCTGGTTAAGTCAGTGAGTTATGTGAGCTGGCTACCCAGCTGGCTAGCTAGGTGGCTAGCTAGTTAAGGCAGCTGGTTAGCGTTTGATTATCTAGTTAAGTCACCTAGCTTAGTCAGCTCGTTAGCCAGTTTCCTAGCTAGGTGACTGGCAAGTTAAACTTTCTTGTTAGTAGTCTGGTCGGGTAGGTGGCCAGCTCATTAAGCCAGCTTGCTAGCCAGCTGAACAGCACTGTGGCTTGCTAGTTAAGCTGGCTGGCTGTCCCACTCTCCAGCCAGATGACTGGCTATTTATCCCAGATTGCTAGCCAGGTGGCCAGCCCAATAGCTAGCTAGCCAGCTGCCTAGCCAGCTAGCTAGCCAGGTAACTAGCTAATTAAGCCAGCTGGCTAGCCATATAGCCAACCAGGTAGATAGCTAATTAAGTCAGTTGGCTAGCCAGCTAGACAGTCAACAAGCTTGTCACCTAGATATGTCAGCTAGCTAGTCAGCTAGCTAGTTAAGTCAGCTAGCAAGTCAGCTAACTCCCCAGTTAGCTAG
>NW_007179481.1:0-809 GCF_000164805.1 Carlito syrichta
CCCTCTTTTGCCTCCTTTTGCTCATAACCTTCGGTCCCTGGGTGTTTCGCCATTTTACTAATCTTATCAAAAGACAAATTGATGCTGTCCTCTCTAAACCTATCCAAATCCATTACCAACGGCTGGCATTGGCAGAAGGCATGGAAAAGGACTACTACGGCTCCCTCCCTACGGGGACGACATGATAACCAGAGGCATGTCTACCCTCTCCCTTTAAGGGGAACAGGGTATGAGCACCGGGATGAGTGTAGAACAATGTATTGCAAGGGAAGGTCTCAAAAACTTCGACCTCCTCTGGGTATCCCTGTGAGCACGCCTGGCTTGCATAGAGGTTGGTATCTAATTTTCTAATTTTCTCAAAAATCAATTCTGGCTCTGCCTCTCCTCCCCAAAAGATACCAAGAGCCAATGGTGGTGGACTCGGAGAATCCACGGGAGGAGCCGGGCCCCTACTCCCTCACCCGGTTAATGCTCACCATCCCTTCTGTCTTTGAACAGAAAGGGAGGAGATGTTGGGAGCCATTTTAAAAATAGCAATCATCTCATATAAGCCTTCTTCTTTGTCCTCCGAAAAGCCCGCGCGCGCCAAACCACAACACCCCTCCCACCTCCTCTCCTCATACCACCCACTACTCTTCCTCCACACGCCCTATTTCAGCCCGCCCCTCTTTGCTATGTATATAAGCAATCGCCTAACAATAAAATTTGGAGGCTTGATCAGAACACTGTCTTGCCTCCATTCTGCGTGTCTCCTGTCTCTTTCTCTCTCTTGGTCTCTCTCTCTCTCTTTTCACCAGCAGCAGGTAGTC
>NW_007179482.1:0-996 GCF_000164805.1 Carlito syrichta
GGATTCTGTAAGGAAGATTCCTTATACTTCCTTAGCAATTTGACGTGTAATTTCCTGTATATGATGACCACCATTACCCAGCTTCCTACTTCACTCTGTAGGATGCCGAGACAGCTCCTGGTGACCGAGAATACTAGTTTTTTGGATATCAATAGAAAGACGTCCAGAATGTTCTTGGGGAACTGGAATCCAAGATTCCTGGTTCCCCTTCACAAGACCTCCCCAAAACGTTGAATATTCCAAACACAAAACCCCAATTCCTACCTTCCACCCAAAAGAATTTTCTGTAGTTTGACGTCACCTGAATCGAGGAATTTTGTGCTAATAAACTTTTTGATACTGGGATATATGATTACGGTCATAGATGGTCCCAGGAAACAAAAGGTTTCTAGAACCAAATCCTTGAGGATCTGTAATGACTGATTTAGCCTATCCACGGGCAAGTAGCTCTGAATATGTAGGGGCCCAGAAGCACAGATTTCTGATTAAACCTCATTAAGGACCCCTGTAGATTCCGGAGAATGAGAACTCCTACATCCGAATTTCCTTTTAATTCTTAGTAAGATGCCCTGATTTTTCCTGTCGATTTGGATTCCAAATTCAGTATATCAAAAGACAGATGCTCAGAGATTTCCTAGGTTCGTGGATTCCATGATTCCTGGTTACCATTAAAAGTACGTAGTAAACATTTGGCAAGGGCAAAATCCTTGTCCCTTCTCAAAATCACAAGGTACATGGAATGTGAAGGATTAGAGGGTTCACCTTAAGACCGGAGTTACATCCAATTATGGCAAGAAGATACTTTTTGTCCTGGAATCTGGCCTGAATTGTTCTGAGGAAGCTAACGGACTTGGAGTGCCCAATACCATTTACAAATTTTAAGAGAACCAGAATTTTGCAGGATTCCTGAAATGACAGATTCATAATATGATCATGTTAAATTGCTCTGAAACATGTGGGGACCTCAAAGATCTGTTTCTTGTTTGTCCCATAGCA
>NW_007179483.1:0-796 GCF_000164805.1 Carlito syrichta
GTATATAACGTCCACCATTACCCAGCTTCTTAACTTCACTCTGCAGGATGCCGAGACAGCTCCTGGTGACCGAGAATACCAGTTTTTTGGATATCAATAGAAAGACGTCCAGAATGTTCATGGGGAACTGGAATCCAAGATTCCTGGTTCCCCTTCACAAGACCTCCCCAAACGTTGAATATTCCAAACACAAAACCCCAATTCCTACCTGCCCCCCCACAAGAATTTTCTGTAGTTTGACGTCACCTGAATCGAGGAATTTTGTACCAATATACCTTTTGATTCTGGGGTATATGATTATGGTCATAGATGGTCCCAGGAAACAAAAGGTTTCTAGACCCAAATCCTTGAGGATCTGTAATGACAGATTTAGCCTATCCACGGGGCAAGTAGCTCTAAAAATGTAGGACCCCAGAAGCCCAGATTGCTGAATAAACATCATTAAGTGACCCTGTACCTTCCGGAGAATGAGAACCCCTACAGCCGAATTTCCTTTTAATTCTTAGTAAGATGCCCTGATTTTTCTTGTTGATTTGGATTCAAATTCAGTATACCAAAAGACAGATGCCCAGAAATTTCCTAAGTTCGTGGATTCCATGATTCCTGGTTACGATTAAAAGTAGGTAGTAAACATTTGGCAAGTGCAAAATCCTTGTCCCTTCTGAAAATCACAAGAGAAATGGAAGGTGAAGGATTAGATGGTTCACCTTAAGACCAGAGTTACATCCAATTATGACAAGAAGATACTTTTTGTCCTGTAATCTGGCCTTAATTGTTCTGAGGAAGCAAACGGACT
>NW_007179484.1:0-478 GCF_000164805.1 Carlito syrichta
TAAGTCAGCTGGCTAGGCTGCTGGCTTGCTAGGTAGCTAGTCAATTAAGTCAGCTGACTAACCAGCCTGAGAACTAGTAAAGTCAGCTAGTTTAGTCAGCTGGCTAACCAGCTGGAAATCTAGTTAAGTCAACTGGTGAAAGCAGTTGTCTAACCAGCTGGCTAGCTAGTTAAAAAGCTGGTTACAACAGATGGGTAGCCAGCTGACTCTCTAATTATATCAGTTAGTTAAGTCAGCTGACTAGCTAGGTAACTAGGCAATTAAGTCAACTGGTTAGTCAGCTGACTAGCTAGTCAAGTCAGCTTGTAAAGACAGCTAGCTTGACAGCTTGCTAGCTATGTGGCTAGCTAGTTATGTCAGCTGTCTGGCCAGTTGACTAGCTAGTTAAGTCACCTAGGTAAGTCAGCTGAGAAGCCAACTGGGTAGCTAGGTAGCTTGGTAGTTAAGTCAGCTGGCTAGACAGCTGGCTAGCTAGATA
>NW_007179485.1:0-419 GCF_000164805.1 Carlito syrichta
CCCTACTGCAGACCCTGCAAATTACATCTCTGCTCCCTCCTCCTCCATCTCAGATTTCAAGCCTGCTGATGAACCTCCATCATACAGGCAACCCAAGGCTCCTCTGGCCCCGCCCTCCTCTTCAACCCCTCCGACTTCTGCTCCAGAAGTTCAACCTATATATTCTCCGCTTCCAATTGCTCCCCAGTGTAGCCCTCTGGTAATCCGGTCCAAGGCCGCATTGGTGGTCCTAGCATCCCTCCGCGAAGTAGCAAGCGCAGAGGGTATTGTCCAGATGCACATCCCCTTCTCTATCTCAGACTTCTCACAAGTAGAAAAACATCTTGAATCATATACAACTAATCCTGCCACCTACATTAAGGAGTTTCAATACCTCATCCAGTCCTATAGCCTCACTTTTCATGATATATACCTAATCC
>NW_007179486.1:0-866 GCF_000164805.1 Carlito syrichta
CCACGTTCTGACCTGTCATTCACAGGAGCTGTCAAAGGTGGCCACCAGGTTGTCCATTCTGTGCCTTCGTTCTCATGGCCCAGAAGGCCTACCTACACCCTCCACACTCGTGACCCACAGCAAAGATGCCTGTGAGGTCATGGAACAGACTGACCAGATGTAGAGCGGTGGTGGGGCACAGAGTGATCAAGGCGGTCCAGCAACACCATGGTCAGCCCATATTCTGGTTGCCCTATCTGCCAACTTCAGGTGGAGGGAGGGCCCATTCCTTTCTCGATAACTCCATCATCCCCTGACCAAGTGGACCTTTCCCTGGGTAGCTGTGGACACCCATCTTGATGCACATTGGAGGCGTCATTTTTGTCACCAGAGTCTCCGTCGGCCAGCCTGAAGGACAGTGACCTCATCATGGCTTCCAGGGCCTCAACCGGTGGGCTCAGGGACCTCTCACCTCAGCCCCTGAGCAGCCTGGACTCTGGGGGCCCCATTCCTGACTCGATTTTGGGGTCCTCTAGCGGAGACGAGGTTTGGCCACATCACCTGGGCTAATCTCCGACCCTTGAGCTCAGGCAGCCTCCCGCCTCAGCCTCCCTGGCCCCAGGGCTGACATCCGTGAGCCATGGTGCATGGCATGGACTCACACATTCAGTCAGTGAGGGAGACGCAAAGGCATGCCCCAGAATGGAGGCCATCACATTCCGTGTAGCTGGGAACACGGGCGCCACCAAGCGTGACTCAAGAGTTAGCATTCTAGGCAGCAACGAAGTCTCCCATGCTGGTCTCAAATTCCCTGGGTCCAGCGTTTCCCTGTCTAGGTTCCCAAAGCAACAACCTGATGTCTGCTGATCCACTCTCTTTTGGGAACT
>NW_007179487.1:0-424 GCF_000164805.1 Carlito syrichta
CATTTCATTCCTTCCATTCCATTCCTCTCTATTCAATTCCTGTCACTTCCACTCCTTTCCATTCCATTCCTCTCACTTACATTCCATTCAATTCCATTCCATACCTACATATTCCAATCGATTTCATTCTATTCCATTCCTCTCCACTCCCTTCCATTCCATTCCATACCACTCCATTCCATTCCATGAGATTCCTCTCCATTACAATTCATTCCATTTCATTCCATTACATAATATACCTCTAGATTCCTCTCTGTTCATCTCCATTCTTCTCCATTCCAATCATCTCCATTCCATTCCAGTCCATTCCCTTCCATTCCATTCCATGCCTCTCCATTTCATCCCATTCAATTCCACTCTATTCCATTCTACTCTATTCTATTCTTCTCCTCTCCTTTCCTCTTCATTTCATTCCATTCCATTC
>NW_007179488.1:0-638 GCF_000164805.1 Carlito syrichta
CCTCTAGATTCCATTCCATTCTATTACTCTCCTTTCCATTTTATTCCTCTCCATTCCATTGCATTCTATTCCATTCCTCTGCATATCATTCCTCTACATAGCAGTCCATTCCATTCCTTTCCTTTCCTCTGCATTCCATTTCATTCCATTCTCCTCCATTCCATCCCTCTCCATTCCATTCCATTCCAGTCACCCCATTCCATTCAATTCCATTTCATTCTATTCCACTCCATTTTATTCCATTCCACTCCTCTCATTTCCTCACCATTCCATGCCGTTCCATTCCAAACCATAGCTTTCCATTGCATTCCATTCAATTCATTTAAATTCCATTCCATTCCAGTCCATTCCATTCCATTCCATTCCATTCCTTTCCATTCCATTCCATTCCTCTCCATGCCATTTCACTCCATTCCATTCCTCTACATTCCATTTCTTTTCTTGTATTCCTCTCCATTCCATTCCATTCTATTCTATTCCATTCCATTCCACTCTATTCAATTCCTCTCCATTCCAATCCATTCTATACGATTCCATTCCTCTCCATTCCCTTCCATTCTTTGTAATTCTTTCCATTGCATTCCATTCTTATCAACTCCTCTCCATTCCATTCCTTTCCATTCCATACTATTCCATTC
>NW_007179489.1:0-811 GCF_000164805.1 Carlito syrichta
TCCTACCCTCCATCCCAAACGACCAGGCGTGGTGGCATGCACCTGTCACTCTAGCTTCTCAGAAGCCCCAGGAAAGGCTTGCTGGAGCCCAGCAGGCTGAGGCTGGGACAGCCTGGAGTGAGGCAGCACCCTCCAACCTGGGAGATGGAGTAGGACTGCAACTCAATGAAAAAATGAAAAAAGCTAAAAAAGGAAGAGCATCCATTTGTGTATGGAGTTGGGATCATTGTGTAAAGATATAAATCATTTGGGAAAGAGGCCCCAGCCTTGGGCCTAGAGTTCCTGAAAGACGGTTGATTGGCAGACAATTGAACTGTGGCTTTGGGAGGCCAAGGTGGGAGATCGCTGGAGCCCAGGAGTTCGAGATCAGTCTGGGCCATGAAGCGAGACCTCATCACTCCCCAGAATGCAAACACTGGAGTCTTGCCTGGTGGCATCCACAGTCATGACTACATGGGATCCAGTGGCCTCCATCCTGAGTTTTTATTTGTATCACCCCCAAGAACAGAACTTGCAAGTCCACACCAGGCACCCGGGCTCATGGCCATCAGACCCGCGCCCTGGGAGCCCAAGGCAGGAGGCTACCTGGGACCATGGGTTGGAGACCAGCCTGGGTGATATCGACGTACCTCATCTCGGTGAGAGGTTTCCAAAATCGAGTCAGGTATAGTGGCCCCCAGAATCCCGGCTACTCAAAGGCCAAGGCAGGACAACCACCAGAGCCCTGCTGGTGAAGGTCACGGGAGCCACAATCATGCTGACACACCTCAGCCAAGCTGACAGAGAGCTCAGCGATAAAAATTGTGGCTCC
>NW_007179490.1:0-769 GCF_000164805.1 Carlito syrichta
CAGCCTGGAGTGAGGCAGCACCCTCCAACCTGGGAGATGGAGTAGGACGGCAACTCAATGAAAAAATGAAAAAAGCTAAAAAAGGAAGAGCATCCATTTGTGTATGGAGTTGGGATCATTGTGTAAAGATATAAATCATTTGGGAAAGAGGCCCCAGCCTTGGGCCTAGAGTTCCTGAAAGACGGTTGATTGGCAGACAATTGAACTGTGGCTTTGGGAGGCCAAGGTGGGGGACCGCTGGAGCCCAGGAGTTCGAGATCAGTCTGGGCCACGAAGCGAGACCTCATCACTCCCCAGAATGCAAACACTGGAGTCTTGCCTGGTGGCATCCACAGTCCTGACTACATGGAATCCAGTGGCCTCCATCCTGAGTTTTTATTTGTATCACCCCCAAGAACAGAACTTGCAAGTCCACACCAGGCACCCGGGCTCATGGCCATCAGACCCACGCCCTGGGAGCCCAAGGCAGGAGGCTGCCTGGGACCATGGGTTGGAGACCAGCCTGGGTGATATCGACGGACCTCATCTCGGTGAGAGGTTTCCAAAATCGAGTCAGGTATGGTGGCCCCCAGAATCCCGGCTACTCAAAGGCCAAGGCAGGACAACCACCAGAGCCCTGCTGGTGAAGGTCACGGGAGCCACAATCATGCTGACACACCTCAGCCAAGCTGACAGAGAGCTCAGCGATAAAAATTGTGGCTCCCAAGTCCATCACAATGGGCATCCATGATTCCCCAGCCATAGGTCTGCATGGACAGTGAACGATGGA
>NW_007179491.1:0-735 GCF_000164805.1 Carlito syrichta
CGAGACCTCATCACTCCCCAGAATGCAAACACTGGAATCTTGCCTGGTGGCATCCACAGTCCTGACTACATGGGATCCAGTGGCCTCCATCCTGAGTTTTTATTTGTATCACCCCCAAGAACAGAACTTGCAAGTCCACACCAGGCACCCTGGCTCATGGCCATCAGACCCACACCCTGGGAGCCCAAGGCAGGAGGCTGCCTGGGACCATGGGTTGGATACCAGCCTGGGTGATATCGACGGACCTCATCTCGGTGAGAGGTTTCCAAAATCGAGTCAGGTATGGTGGCCCCCAGAATCCCGGCTACTCAAAGGCCAAGGCAGGACAACCACCAGAGCCCTGCTGGTGAAGGTCATGGGAGCCACAATCATGCTGACACACCTCAGCCAAGCTGACAGAGAGCTCAGTGATAAAAATTGTGGCTCCCAAGTCCATCACAATGGGCATCCATGATTCCCCAGCCATAGGTCTGCATGGACAGCGGACGATGGAGTGATCGGGAGAGGAAGTGACCCTCCACTTGCATGAAGGTGGCAAACCGGATGACTGGAACCTGGTTTGGCTGTGGTGTTGCTGATCCGCTTTGATCATTCTTGGCCCAAAGGAAGCCCTAAATCGGGGCCATCTGTTCCTTGAGTTCACACACGTCTTTGCCATGGGACATGAGTGTGGGTGGTGGAGGCAGGTCTTCTGGAATTCGTGGAACGAAGGCGCAGGATGGACATACCCGATGG
>NW_007179492.1:0-1268 GCF_000164805.1 Carlito syrichta
AACCCACTGAATTAACCCATTAGTTAACTAGTTAACAACCTGACTCAACCTGCTGACTTACTTTAGATAACTAGTTAGCTAGCTGTCTTAACCAGCTGACTAAATTGAAAGCTGACTTAACTAGCTGACTTAGCTGCCTGACTTAACTACTCAGCTAGCTGACTTCACTGGCTGACTTAACTAGTTAGCCAGCTGACATCTACCTGAATTAAATAGCTAACTATTTAACTGGCTGGATAACCAACTGACTTAACTCATTAGCAACCTAGTTAGGTGGAAGAATAAGTAACTGAATTAAATAGTTACCTAACTAGTTAGCACTCTGACTTAGCTAACTGACATAGTTAACTAGTTAGTTAGCCAGCTGACATACCAACTGACTTTACTAGTTGGCTAATCAGATAGCTAGCTAACTTAACGAGTTTATTAATGAGTTATATAACTGTTTTAGCTAGTTGGTAAATACCTGACTTAACTAGATGGTTAACAAGTTAGCTAGGTGAGTTAACTTGTAGGCTGTCGAGTCAGCTGACTAGTTAGCTGATTTAACACATTGGGTGACTACACGGCCAACTTGTTAGCTGGGTTAACAAACTGGTAGACTAGTCGGCTGACTATTTAGCTGGGTTAACTAGTTAAATGACGATTTGGCCCCCTAGTTAGCTTGGTTAAGTAGTTGACTGGCTATTTTGCTGACCTAACTAGTCGGCTGACTATTTGGCCAACTACTTAGCTGACCTAACTCATTTGCTGGCTAATTAGCTGACCTAACTTGTCAGCTGACAAGTGGGCCCACTAGTCGGCTGATTGGTTAGCTTACATAATTAGTGGCCCAGCTAGTAGGCCGACCGTTTAGCTGATTTAACTATTCGGCCAGAGAGTGAGCCAACAGGTGATCTGATATGACTAGTCGGCTGTTGAGTGAGCCAACTGGTCAGCTGAATTAACTAGTCGGCCAGCTAATGAGCCTACACGTGTTCTGCCATAACTAGTCAGCCGGTGAATGAGCTGACCAGTGAGCTGATTTAACTAGTCAGCTGGTGAGCAAACGACTTGTTAACTGATCTTTTGACCTTTGAGCAAGCTGACAAGTTAGTTGACCTTTTGGCTGCCAAGCGAGCTGACTAGTTTCCTGAATGGTTTGCATGCAAGCGAGCCTACTAGTTAGCTAACCTGATGGAAATTGAGGGAGCCCACTAGATAGCTGGCCAGATAGCTGAGTTGCTAGCTGACTAGTTAGCTAAGTAACTGAATGACTTGCTAGCTGA
>NW_007179493.1:0-447 GCF_000164805.1 Carlito syrichta
TAAGTAGCTAGGTACTTAAGTCAGCTGGCAAGCCAGCGGGATATATAGGTAGCTAGCTAATTAAGTAAGTTGGCTAGCCAGCTGGCTATCTACTGATGTCAGCTAGTTAATGAGTTAAGTCACGTTGTTGAGTCAGCTGGCTAGCTAGCTGGATAGGTGGTTAAGTCAGAAAGTTAATTCAAGTCGCTAGCCATCTGGGTAGCTAGGTAGCTAGGCAATTAAGTCAGCTGGCTAGCCTGCTGGCTAACTGGTTAAGTCAGCTAGTTAAGTCAGCTGGCTAGCTACCTGACTAGGTAGGTAGCTAGCTAATTAAGTCTGCTGGCTGACTGGCTTGTTAGCTAGTTAAGTCAGCGAGATAAGTGAGCTGGCTACCTGACTGTCTAGCTAGATGTCTAGCTAGTTAAGCCGGCTGACTAGCCAGATGTCTATCTAGTTAAGTCAGGTACT
>NW_007179494.1:0-3711 GCF_000164805.1 Carlito syrichta
ATTAAATAACCATAAAACTCTAGTCTCTAATATACAAATCGCCTACACAACTACTTTGATGCTAACCTGGTATCCCATGAAATAACCATAAAATTCTAGTCTCTAATATACAATTCGCCTAAACAACTACTTTGATTCTAACCTCGTAGTGACTTTAACATTATGTGTGCAGCCACACTATAGATAAGATTTTGACAAAGCAGATGAGAAATTATTTAAGGCATACACTAAAAATAAATTTTAAAATACACTAAACACACTTTTTCTTCATTTGCTGCTAAGAGATGGCAGATGTATCAATAAATTTAAACAATTTGTAGTATAACTCACTGGGCCTACCAATACACTTTTTATTTGTTTGTTTAACTGTTTATGTATATGGAAGTAAGTAAAACACTTTCACAAATAAAGGAGATTGACAAATTGCCTTGGAAGGAAAATGAGAGAAAACTTAAGTTGTTCCCATTGACGTTAAAGAGAAAACACAAGCGTGCAAGTTGTAAATTTATCGTGAAATACACAACAGAATGTGTTTTGATCATCTATGTCAGTTTAGAGAACAAATAGTGGTAGGACTCTAGCAAAATCAAAATCCTGCTCTGGAGTTCTCTTGCCTGAAAAGAGCATCCCTGGGCAACATAAATTATAATGATTAAGAAAAAGCTCCTGCATACTCCCTACTTCTGGGCTTAATTGGCGGTTGTTTCCTTATTGTCTCGGGAGAGTGTATCTAAGACAAACAAGAAAAGATCAGCTTGAATAAAGATAGGCTCAAGGTTCTAGGAAGAGTTATAACACATGTCTTTTATTCTAAGTGCAGCTTAAGACTCTAGATTATTTAATTCCTAGATTGATTTAGACAAGACTGTTTTATTTGACTACACATTGTAATATTTCAGGGACTGAAATATGTGAAAACTCAAAAGACTTGTAGGTTAGTTTTGCAAAGGTACAAAGAGAAATTTGCCAAGTGACAATCAATGCATTCATCTGACAGCGGCCAAAACCATCTACATCCCTACATGAATGCTAAAAGTTTAAAAGCTTCCATATTATCTGTGTAGCCTAACTCAAGTTAAGAGTTTGACAAATCAGATATAAGAATTTTCTTAAAACATAGCGAGAAAAAATAAGATAAATTAACTTGTTTTTTTTTTTTTCCTTTTTAGTTATGGACAGCTTCCTGATGGATCCCTCCATTCAGTTTGTAGTGTAACCAATTGAATCTATCACCACACTATTTATTTATCTATTTATGTGTTTGGAAGTAAGTGAAACACTTTCACAAAGAAAGGAGAGTGCCACATTTCCTTTGAAGAAACTGAAAGAAAAGCTAGGATGTTCCCAGTGACTTTGAAAAGGAAACACAAACGTGCATGTTAGAAGTCTCTTGGAGAAATTCATAATAGAATTATTATGATCATTTGTGTATTCTCAGAACAAAGAATGGTGGGACTCAAAGAAAGTCAAAGTTCCCTTTCAAGAAAAGTGCTTCTCTGTGTGACAGAGATCGATAGGTTTAAGTAGAAACACCTGCATGATACTTACTTCTGGCATATCTGGAGGCTGTTCCCTTATTGCCTCAGGAGACCAAATCTAGGTCAAAGGAGAGAAAATTAGCAGGAATAAAGATAGGCTCAATGGATCACCCACTTTGGAAGAGGACCAATTACTAGGACAACCCTCACAGAAGTGGGCAAGTCACTGCTGCACCCATTAAAGAGGAAGAGCAGTCACTTGGACTCCCATCTCAGAGGAGGACCAGTCACTTGTGCACTCATTATGTAGGAGGGCCAGTCACGGTGGCACCCACCAGAGAAGAAAGCTAATCATTAGGAACCCATCACCAAAGAGATCCAGTCACTGGGACATCTATCACAAAGGAAAACTTGTCATTGGAGCATCTATCACAGAGGAGAGCTAGTCACTTGGATTCCCATTCAAAAGGAGGCTAATCACTGGGACATCCATTACAACGGAGGATTGGTCACTGAGTAATCTACAGAGAGGCCAGTCACTTAAATACCCATCACAGATGAGGACCAGTCACTGTGGCACTGATAAAATAGAATAGCTAGTCACTTGGACACCAATCACTCAGAAGGGCTAGTCAATGATGCCCTCAACAGAAAGGAGGGACAGTCACTAAGACATCTATCACAGAGAAAGTCAGTCAATGGAGTCTAAATCATAGGTGGTCCAGTCACTGCTGAATACATGACAGATGAGTCCCAGGAAATGGATCACCGATTTTAGAAGAGTGCCAATCAGTGGCCCACCATTCACAGTGGAGGGTCACTCTCTGGGGCATCCATTAAGAAGGAGTTCCAATAACTGTAGCACTCCATATGGAGAACTGCCAATCACTGTGCAACACATTACAGAGGAGAGTCAGTCACTGGGTCACTGATCATAAAGGACAGACAGTCGCTAAAACACACATCAAAGAGGAGGGAAACTCTCTGTAGTACTCATCAAATAAGCCATCCAGTGAGGCACTCATCACAAATGAGGCCCAGTTACTAGGTGACCATTTAAAGAACAGGGCCATTTACTGGTGTAAAAATCACAAAGGAAGTCTAGTCACTGAGACACCCATCAGAGAGGAGGTAGAGAAACAAGGGTACCCATCACTGAGGAGGCCCAATAAGAGGGACACCCATCACAAGGAAACTCAAGTTATGGGCACACGCATCACAGAGGAGGGCACCCATAGAAGGAGGGCACGTCATTGGGAACACTGATTGCAGAAAAGGGCCAATCACTGAGGCAACCATCACAGAGGAGAGTCATTCATTAGGACACCCATCACAGAGGAGAGCATGTCACAGACAAATGCATTGTGGAAGAGGCCCAGTTACTGAAACACCAATCACAGAAGAGAGCTAGTCACTAGAGTACTCATTAGGGAGAAGTATCAGTCACAAAGGCACTGATCCCAAGGGAGGGTGAGTCACTTAGGTACCCAACAGAGAAGAATTTCATCATAAGGCACCCATTATGGAGGAGAGCCCGTCACTGGACACCCATCACAGACAAAGGCTAGTTAGTGGGATTTCCATCATAAAGGAGTGCCAGTCACTGGGACAAGCATCACAAATTAGAGCAGTGACTGAGGAACCCATCGTAGAGGAGGACAAGTCACTTGGTTATCAATCACAGAGGAGGACAAGTCATTGGTGCACCAACACAGAGGAAAGTCAGTCACTGAGGCACCCATCACAGAGAAAGGGGAGTCACTGAGATTCCCATCTAAGAGGAGGGCTAGTCACTGAGGCACCCATCCCAGAAAATGACAGGTCACTGAGCCACCTATCTCAAAGAAGTGCCAGTTACTGAGGCACTCAACAGAAGGAGGGCAAGTCATTGGGACACAGATTGCAGAGGAGGGCCAGTCACTGAGGCAACCATAACAGAGAAGAGCCAGTTACCTGGGGAGCTATCATAGAGGAGGGCCAGTCATTGGGATACGAATCATAGAAGAAAGCCTGTCACTAATGCACCCATAAAGGAAGAGAGTTACTCATCAATGCACCAGCTATGAAGGAGGGTCAGAAACTGTGATACTAATAAAAAAGAAAACCAATCACTGGGTCACCAGTCACAGAGGAGGGTTAATCACTGGTACAACCAACACAGAGGAGTGCTAGTCATGGGTCATCCATTATAGAGTGCCTACCACTGGGACAGTCATCGTTGATGAAAGCAAGT
>NW_007179495.1:0-825 GCF_000164805.1 Carlito syrichta
AGCAAACTATCTACCTAGCTAGCTAGCTGGCTAGACATCTAAATTAACTAGCTTAATTATTTAGATAGCCAGCTGACTAGCCAACTGAGTTAACAATCTCGCTGCCTAGCTAGTCATCTGACTAGCCACCTGCCTTAACTAGCTGACATAAATAGCTGCCCTGATAGCTAGTCAGCTGAATTAACTAGCTTGTTAATAGGTAGCCAGCGGGCTAGCCAGCTGACTTAACTATGTGACTTAAATAACTAGCTAGCAAGTTATACTGCTATCCTAAATATCTAGCTACTGAGCTAGTCAACTGTCAGGGCAGCTGACTTAACTAGGTGACATAACTAGCTAGCCAGCTGGCTAGAAGGTTGACATAACTGCCTAGCTACCTAGTTAGTCAGCTGGATAGCCAACTGACTTAACTAGCTAGCTTCCTACGTAGCCCACTCCTTTGCCAGCTGACTTAGCTACCTAGTTACCTAGATAATCAGCTGGCTACTGAGCTGACTTAACTAGGTTGCTTAACTAGCTAAATAACTGGCTAGTCAGCTGACTTAACTAGCTAGATACCCAGCTAGGCATCTGGCTAGCCAGCTGACTTAACTAGCTGACTTAACCAGCTAGCTACCTATCTAGCCAGTTGACATAGCTAGCTGGCTTAACTAGCTAGCTATCTAGCTAGCTTGCTGACTTATCTAGCTGAATTAAATAGCTAACTAGCTGACATGAATAGCTGACATATAGCTAGCTTCCTAGTTAGCCAGCTGACTTAACTAGCTGAAATAAATAGCTAGCCTGATGACTAGCAATCGGACTTAACTAACTTTTTACCTAGCT
>NW_007179496.1:0-483 GCF_000164805.1 Carlito syrichta
CTAACAAGTGCCACAGATGCATTGCAGCGACTAAAAGACAGAATCAGACATATCCCTGAGGAAGGGAAAGTAAATCTTGAGAGTTGGAAGGGACTCTCTTTTGCAGGCAAATGTCAGGTAGAGCTGAGCATCAGGCTCAAGACTTACTGATCAAGAGACAAAAGACACAGTAGCCTGTAGAAGGCTGCAACCTCCCCCCACCATGAGCAGACAATGGGAGCTTCCCACTGAGGCCCTCCCGATCTCACACTATGTGTGCCTCTATTTTTGTTGTTCTGATTTGCATCTTTTTGTGCTGATAAAAAAAATTTTTTTTGAGGTAGAGTCTCACTCTGTCACCCAGGCTGGAGTGCAGTGGCATGCTCATGGCCAACACTCACGCTACCTGCTGGGCTTAGGTGATCCTTCTGACTCAGCCTTCTTAATAGCTGGAACTACAGGCGTGCACCACCATGCCCAGCTAATTTTCTGATTTATTGCAGA
>NW_007179497.1:0-801 GCF_000164805.1 Carlito syrichta
TGCCTCTATTTTTGTTGTTCTGATTTGCATCTTTTTGTGCTGATAAAAAAAAAAATTTTTTGAGGTAGAGTCTCACTCTGTCACCCAGGCTGGAGTGTAGTGGCATGCTCATGGCCAACACACACACTACCTGCTGGGCTTAGGTGATCCTTCTGACTCAGCCTTCTGAATAGCTGGTACTACAGGCGTGCATCACCATGCCCAGCTAATTTTCTGATTTATTGCAGAGATGAGGTCTCGCCAAGTTGCCCAGGCTAGTCTCAAACCCCTGGATTCAGGCAATCCTCTTGCCTCTGCTTCCCAAAGTGCTGGCATTACAAGCGTGAGCCGCTGCACCCAGCTGTGCTAATAAAATTTAAAAGAGTAAACAACAGAGTACCATATGTTCTCATTCATAGGTGGACCTTGAACAATTATAATACTATAAGTGATGGGCAGTAGTGGGAAACTGTCAAGGAAGGGAAGGTGGGATTGGCAGTGGAGGGAAACTGCTAGTGGAGGAGGGCACACCTCATCCACAAGGGCACCTGCATAATCAACATTTGTATACCTAGCCCTGAATTGTACCCCACATCTTTATAATAAAAATCTTTATAATAAAAAATAAAGTGGTTTTCTGAGTTCTGAGAGTCATGATAGCAAAATATTCACCCAGAGAGGGTCATGGGAACCCCTGAATTTGTGGCAAATTAGAAGTGTAAGTGTTCTCAGAATCCCAAACTTAAGGCTAACATTGAATAAGAGCTCAGTCTTGTGGGCTAATTTGCTCATAACCCATGAAGACTGACTCCAGGTCAACTT
>NW_007179498.1:0-7083 GCF_000164805.1 Carlito syrichta
CAATGAGTGGGCCTTTTCCATATTAAGTGCCACATGACAGGGCCTCCTCTATGATTGGTGGTCCAGTGACTGACCATCCTCTCTGATGGGTGACCTAGTGACTAGCCCTCTTCTGTGATGGATATCCTACTAACTGTGTCTCCTCCAAAATGTATGCTCCGGTGACTATCCCTCCTCAGTGACTGGTGCCCCAGTAACTGACCCTCCACAATAATGGATGCCCTAATGACTGGCCCTCCACTTTAGTGGTTGTCACAGTAACTGGGCCTTCTTAATAATGGGTGACAGTGACAAGCCTTCCTTTGTGAAGCATGTCCCATGACTGGCCCTATTCAGTGCTGAGTGTCCTGGTGACTGACCATCTTCTTTTGATTGGTGTCCCAGTTACTGACTGGCCCTCTCCCATAATGGGCCCTTATCTGTTATGTGCACCATAGTGACAAATCCTCTGTGATGGATGTCCCAGTGAATAGCCCTCCTCTGTTATGCATGCCTTTTTTACTGGTCCTCTACTGTGATGGGTGCACAAAGACTGGCCCTGCTCTGTGATGATTACCCTAGTGGTTGTCCCTCCTCTTGGATTGGTGCCCCAGTGACTGGCCCTCCTCTGTGATTGGTGCCCGTTAAATGGCCCTCTTCTGTGATGACTGACCCAGTGACTGCCTCTCCTCTGTGATGGGTGTCCCAGTGACTAGTCATGCTCTATGCAGGGTACTCCAGTGACTAGCCCTCTGTGATGGGTGCCCCAGTGACTGTCCCTCTTTTCTGAAAACTGCCCCAGCAACTGATACATCACTGTAATGAGTGCCTTAGTGACTAACTTTACTCTCTGATCGCTGCCCCAGTGACTGGGTCTCCTGTATAAGTGCCTCAGTGATTTGCCATCCTTCATTACAGGTACTCCAGTGACAGGGTCTCCTCATTGACTGGTTACCCTGTGACTGGTTGTCCTCCATAATGAGTGCCATAGTGACTAGATCTCCTCTGTGATGGGTATGCTAGTATCTGTGCCTCCTCCATAATTGGTGTCCCAGTGACTAGGCCTCCTCTGTGTTGGGTACAGTATTCCAGTGATTTGCTCTCCTCAGTGATAGATGCCCCAGTGACTGTGCCTTCTCTATAATAAGTACCCCAGTGACAGGCCCTCCTCTATAATGGGTACACCAGTGACAGGCCCTCCTTTGTAAAAAATGCTGTATTGATTGATCCTCTTCTATGATGGGTGCCCCATTGAATAACTTTCCTCTGTGAATGCTACTCCAGTGACTGGGTCTCCTAAATAATGGGTGCCCCAGTGATTATCTCTCCTCCATTTTGGGTGACTGAGTGGCTAGGCCTCCTCGGGGATTGGCACCCAAGTTACTGGTCCTCCTCCATAATGGTTGCCCTGGTGAATAGCCCTCCTCTGAAATGGCTTGACTCTGCAACAGGGCCTCCTCCAAATGGGTGCCCCAGTAACAATCCCTCCTTGGTAATGGGTGTCCCATCGACTGGCCCTCATCAGTCATGGATGCCCCATTGACTCCTCTGGGATGGTTGTCCCTGTGACTGGCCCCTCAACATAATGGGTGCCTCAGTGACTGCCCCTCATCTGTGATGGGTTTCCCAGTGACTGACTCTCCTCTGAGATGTGTGATTCAGTGATTGGCCCTCTTCTCTGATGTTTGTCAATGTGACTGGCCCTCCTCTGTGATGGGTGCCTAAGTGACTGGCTTACCTATGTGATCAACGCCCCAGTGACTGACTCTCCTCTGTGATCAGTGCCCCAGTGACAGGCCTTCATATACGATGGGTGCCTCAGTACTAGCAGTCCTCTGAAATGGTTGTCATGGTGACTGGGCCTTCTCCATAATGAGTGTGTTGGAGACTGGTCCTCCTCTGTGACTGGTGACCCAATGACTGGCCAACCTCAGGGACAAGTGCCCCAGTGACAAGCCCTCTTCTGTGATGTGTGACCTAGTAACTGGGTCTCCTTCAAAATGGGTGCCCCAGTGACTAGTCCCCCTCTGTGATGGGTACCCCAGTGACTGGCTCTCCTCTGTGATGAGTGTCCCAAGGACTGGTCCTCCTACAAATTGGTTGACACATTTCTGTCCCTCCTCTCTTTTCAGTGCCACAATGACTAGCCCTTCTCTGTGATGTGTGTCCCAGTGACTAGAACACCTCTGTGAATAGTGCCCCCATGACTGACAAGCTTCTATGATGGGATCCTCTATGATTGGCCCTCCGTTGTATGGATACTCCAGTGAGTACCTCATTTCTGTGTTGGGTGCACTGGCCCTCTTCTTTGATGACTGTTCCAGTGTCTGGCCCTCCACCATAGTTGTTGCCCTAGTGACAAGCCCTCCTCTGCCCCAGTGACAAGCCCTCCTCTGTTTTCCAAGTGCCTGGCCCTGCTCCATAATGGGTGTCCAAGTGACTTGGCCTCCTCTGTTATGTGTGTCACGGTGACTACCCCTCCTTTGTGTTGGGTCTCTCAGTGACTCACTCTCAACTGTGATGTGTGCCTCCATGACTAGCCCTCCTCTGTGATGCCTCTTCTGGATACTGTCTCTCCTCTCTTATGGGTGCCCCAGTGACTGCCCATCCTCTATAATGGGTGCCCCAGTGACTGGCTCTCTTCTGTGTTTGCTAACATAGTAACTGGTCCTCCTCTTTGATGGGTGCCCCATTGACTGACTCTTCTCCAGCATTGGAGCCCCAATGACTGACTAGTCCTCCTTTGTGAAGTGTGCCACAGTGACAAGCCCTCTTCTGTGATACAAGAACCAGTGACTAGCCCTCTTCTGTGGTGTGTACCTTTTTTGACTGACCCTCCACTCTTATGGGTGCCCCAGCGAATGACCCTCCTTTGTGAAAAATGCCCCAATGACTGATCCTCCTCTGTGATTGCTGCTCCACTGACTAGCTTTCCTCTGTAATCATTGTCCCAGTGACTGTGCCTCCTATGTAATGGGTGCCCAAGTGACTAGCCCTCCTCCATTATGGGTGACCCAGTGACTGTGGCTCCTCAGTGATTTGTACCCCAGTGACTGGCCCTCCTTCATAATGGGTGTCCCAGTGACTAGCACCTCTCTGTGAAGGGTGTCCTAGTAAGTGGGCCTCTTCCATAATCAGGGCCCCAGTGACAAGATCACTATTGTGATAGGTTTCCCAGTGAGTGTCCCTTTTCAGTGATGGGTGACCCAGTGAATGGCCCTTCTCTGTGATGGTTGTTTCAGTGACTTGCCCTCCTTCATAATGGGTGCTCCAGTGACTGACTGTCCTTTGTTATGTGTGCCATAATGTGTAGCCCTTCTCCGTGATGGCTGTCCAGTGACTAGCCCTCCTCTGAGTGGTACCCTTATGACTGGACAGCCTCTGTGGCAGGTTCTCCAATGGCTGGCCCTCCTCTGTTATGTGTACTCTAGTGACTGATCCTCCTCTGTGATGGGTGCCCCAGTGACTTGCCCTTCTCTGTATTAGATACCCAGTGATTGACCCTCTTTTGTGATGCCAGTCCTAGTGGTTGGCCCTCCTCTGTGATGGGTGCCTTAGTGACTGTTCTACCTGTTTGTTTGGTGCCTCATTGACTGGCTCTCCTCTGTGATTGGAGCACCAGTGACTGTTTATCCTTGTAATTGGTTCCTGTAGCTGGCCCTCATGTATGATGAGTACCCAAGAGACTGGCCCTCCACTGTGATGTTGGCCCCAATGATTGACTGTCTTCTGTGATAGGTGCCCCAGTGACAGACTTTGCTCTGTGAAGGATGTCCCAGTAACAGATTCACTTCTGTGATGGTTGTCCCAGTGATAGGCCCTCCTCCATAATGGGTGCCCAAATGACTGGCCTTCCTTTGCATTGGGAGTTCCAGTGATTGCACCATCTCCATAATAGGTGTCCCAGTGACTTGCCTTCCTCTGTGATGGATGCCCCAGTGATCGGGCCTCCTCTGTGATGGGTGCCCCAGTGACTGGCTTTCCTTCACAACGTGGGCCCCAGTTACTGGCTTTCCTCTGTGATGTGTACCACAGTCACTACCTCTCCTTCATGATGGAAGCTCCAGAGACTAGTCATATGTGATGCATGCCTCAGTGACTACTTGTCCTCTGTCATGGATACCCCAGTGACTGATTTTTGTCTGTGATTGGTGCCTAAGTCACTAGGCCTCCTTTGTGATTGATGGCCCAGTAAGCAGCGCATCTCTATTATCAATGCCTCAGTGACTGGTCCTTCTTCTGATGGGTGTCCCAGTGACTGGACCTCCTGTGTGGATAGTTGGCTCAGTGACTGTCCCTTCTCTGTGTTATGTGCCTCAGTGTCTACTCTTCTATATGATGAGTGCCCAAGAGACTAGACATTCTCTGTGATGGGTGCCCCAGTAACTGGGCCTCTTCCTAATGAGTGCTCCAGTGAATGGTACTCCTCTGTGATGGGTGCCCCAGTGAGTAGCCCTCCTCTGTAAATGGTATCACAGTAATGAGGCTTCCTCTGTGATGGATGCCCCAGTGACAGGGCCTCCTATGTAATACAAGCTCCAGTGTTTGAGTTTACTCTTAATGGTTGTCTCAGTGACTCACGCTCCCCTGTGATGGGTGAATCATTGACTGGCCCTACTCTGTAATGGGTCCCTTAGTGACTGGCTCTTCTGTGCAACAGGTGCCCCAGTGACTGACTCTTCTCTGTGATGTGTGCCATAGTGACTGGCCTTCTTCTGATGTGGGTGCCATATTGACTGGTGCTCCTTTATAATATTTTACCCAGTGTCAGGCATTCTTGTGATGGGTGCCTTAGTAAGTGACTTTCCTCTTGATGGTTGCCCCAGTGACTGGGCCTCCTCCATAATGGGTCATCCAGTTACCATCCCTCTTCTGTGATTGGCGAACCCAATGACTAGTCCTCCTCTGTGGTGGGTGTTGCAGGGACAGGTCCCTCTCTGTGATCAGTGCCTCAGTGATTCTGCCTCTTCCATAATGGGTGTCCCTGTGATTGGCCCTCCTCTGTGATTGGTGCCTGAGTGACTACTTTTTCTCCACAGTGTTTGCACCAGTAACTAGTCCTCTTCTGTGTTGGGTGTCCCACTTACTGGGCATCCTCCTTAATGGGTGCACCACTTACTGGTCCTCCTTCATGATGGGTGTCCCAGTGACTTGGCCTCCTCCTTAATTGGTTTCCCAGTTTCTGAGCCTCCCCTGTGATTGGTGTCCCAGTGACAAGACCATCTCTGTCCCAGTGTTTGGGCCTCCTCTGGTTGGCAGCCCCAGGGACTGACCATTCTCTGTGTTCAGTGCTCCAGTGATTGGCTCTCTTTCTAATGGGTGTCAGAGTGACTGGGCCTACTCTGTGATGGGTATCTCAGTGACTGACCCACCTCTGTGATAGGTGCCTCAGTGACTGACCCACCTCTGTGATAGGTGCCTCAGTGATTGCGTCTCCTTTGTAATGGGTGGCCAAGTGACTAGCACCCCCTTCTCTTTGATGGTTGACCAAAATGACGGGGGCTCCTACTAATGGGTGCCCAAGTAAATAGCCCTCCTCTGTGATGTGTGCCTCAGTGACTGTCTCTCCTTTGTGATATGTGCTTCAGTGAATGTGCATCATTTCTGATGGGCTCCCCACTGACTAGTCCTACTCTGTAATGGGTACCACAGTGACTGAGCCTCCTCTGTGATGGGTGCCCCAGTGATTGGCCCTTCCCTGTGATGAGAGCCCCAGTACCTGGCTCTTCTCTGTGATGAGAGCCCCAGTACCTGGCTCTTCTCTGTGATGGCTGTCCCAGGGACTGGCTCTCCTCAGTGATTTGTGCCCCAATGACTGTCCATCCTCTATAATATGTGCTCCAGTGACTAGACTTCTCTGTGATGAGTCCCTCGGTGATTCCTCCTACTCTGTGATGGGTTCCCAAGTGACTGGTCCTCCTCTGTGATTGGTGACCCAGTGACTGTGTCTCTTCTGTGATTGATGATGAGTGACTGACCTTTATATAGGATGCGTGCCCCAGTGACTAACCTTCTTAAGTGATGAGTGCCACACTGAGTGGGCCTCCTCCATTTTGGGTGCTGCAGTGACTGCTCCTCTTTGATTCGTGCCCTGGTGACTAGCATTCATATTTATTTGATGGGTGCCCCACTTTGTAGCCCTGCTCTGTGATGTTTGTCCTGGTGACTGGACATCCTAGAAATTTGGTGCTTCTGTGACTAGACCTCATCTGTGATGGGTGCCACAGTTTCTGGGCCTCCTCTTAATGGGTGCCTCAGGGACTGACCCTCCTCTCTGAAATGTGTTCCAATAACTGGGTTGCCTCCATAATAGGTGCTCCATTGACTGGGCCTCCTTCATGATTTGTGCCACAGTGACTGGCCCTCCTCCAAAGTGGGTGCCTCAGTGAATATGCCTCCTCTGTGATAGATAACCCAGTGACTGGGCCTCCTCTCTAATGGATGCCCCTTTCTCTGTGAACGGTGTTCCCATGATTGGCCTGCTTTTGTGACTGATGCCCCATTGACAGGCCCTCCTCTATAATGGGAGCCCCAGTGACTGCCCCTCCTCTGTGATGGGTGGTACAGTGTCTGGTCTTCCTTTATGATGGGTGCCCCAGTGAGTGGCCCTCTTCTGTGATGGCTATTCCAGTGTCTGGCCCTCCTCTTTGATGGGTACCTAGTGAATACATCTCTTCTGAGATGATTGCCCCAGTGACTGCCTGTCCTGTATCACAGGTGCCACAGTGACTGTGCCTCCTCTGTGATGAGTTTCTCAGTGACTATCCCTCTTCTGTAATGGGTACCACAGTGAATGGCCCTCTTCTGTTATTTGAGCCCCTGTGGCAGACCCTCCACTGTGATAGGTGCCTCAGTGTCTGGCTCTCTTCTGTGATGGTTCCAGTGACTGACTGTCCTCTGTGATGGATGCCCCAGTGACTGGTCCTCCTCTTTGATGGTTGCCCAAGTGATTGGCCCTTCTCTGTGATCAGTACCCCAGTGACTGTGCCCTCTCTTTGATTGGTGCCTAGTGACTGCCCTTCATATATGATGGGTGCCCCTGTGACTAATCCTATTGTGTGATAGGTGTCTTGATGACTTGACCTCTCCATTTTGGGTGATGCA
>NW_007179499.1:0-1028 GCF_000164805.1 Carlito syrichta
TTAAGTAGCTAGTCAACTGGGTAGCCAGCTCACTTACCTAGCTAGCCACCTAGCTAGCCAGCAGGCTAGCCAGCTGACATATCTCACTGATTTAATTAATTAGCCAGTTGGTTAGCCAACTGACTTAACTAGCTGACTTAACTAGCTGGCTACCTATCTAGTCAGCTGACATAAGTAGTCAGCTAACTAGCTAGCTACCTAGCTGGCCAACTGACTTAAATATTTAGCTAACTAGCTAGCTACCAAGCTAACTAGCTAGCTACCAAGCTAACCAGCTGACAAATTTTTAGCTAAAGTCCCAGCTAGCTGTCTTAATCAACTGACTTAACTCATTAGTTAATGAGCTAGCTAGCTGACTGAACCAGCATACTTAACTCGTTAGATAACTAGCTAGCTAGCTGACTCAACAAGCTAACTTAAAGCACTTGCTAACTCGCTAGCTAACTGACTCAACCAGCTGACTTAACTAGTTAGCTTACTAGCTAGCTAGCTCAATGAACCAGCTGACTTAAATCATTATCTAACTAACTAGCTAGCTAACTGAACCAGCTGACTTATCCCATTAGCTACCTAGCTAGCTAGCTGACTCAACCAGTTGACTTAGGTAGTTAGAAGGCTGAGTTACAGAGCTGACTTAGACAGATGACTTAACTAGTTGGCTAACGAGGAATCCAGCAGACTTAACTAGTTGGCTAACGTGTTAGCCAGCAAACCCAACAAGATGGCTAAGAAGCTAGCCAGCATTCTCAACTAGTTGGTTAACAAGCTAGCCACCTGTCTCAACCAGCTGGCTAATGAGCTAGCCAGCTGACTCAACTATCTGGCTAAAGAACTAGCCCCAGACTAAAATAGCTGGCTAACGAGCTAACCAGCTGACACAACTCACCGGCTAACTAGCTAGTCTGCTGACTCAAGTAGCTGGCTAACGAGCTAGCCAGCTGACTTAACTAGCTGACATAACTAGCTAACCAACTGACTAGCCATCTGACTTAACTAGTGAGCTACCTATCTAGCCACATGACTAGTCA
>NW_007179500.1:0-543 GCF_000164805.1 Carlito syrichta
TAGCTGATCCAATGACTGGCCCTTTTCTGTGATGTGTGCCTCAGTGATCTCTTTCCTTTCGGTTGGGTACTCGAATAATTGGGTATCCTCTGTAATCGGGTACACATTGGGTCTCTTCTTTGAAGTGTGCCTCAGTGACTGTCCTTCCTCTTTGTTTGATGCCACATTAACTGTCCCTCCTGTGTAACGATGCCACCTGTGACTGACTCTCCTCTGTAATCGATGCTACAGTGACTGTCCCTCATATGGGATGGGTACACAGTGACTGGCACCCTCTGTGATGGATGTCTCTATAATGATCCTTAAATATTATGGCTGTCGTAGTAACAGGCTTCTTGTGTGATGGGTGCCTCAGTGACTGGCTCAATTTTATAATGAGTGACCAAGTGACTGGTTTTCCTGTGGGATGAATGTCCCAGTGACTCCTCTGTTATGGGGAAACAGTAAATTGCCTCCATTAGTGACGAGTGCCCCACTGGCTGACCCTTCTCTATAATGAGTGCCCCAGTGACAGGACCTGTGCTGTGATTGGACACCAGTGAC
>NW_007179501.1:0-392 GCF_000164805.1 Carlito syrichta
ATAGTAAAGTCTGCTGGCTAGCTATGTAGCTAGCTAGTTATGTCAGATAGTTAAGTCAGCTGTCTGGCTAGTTAAGTTAACTGGCTAGCCTGCTGCCTAGTCAGATAGATATCTAGTTAAGTCAGCTGGCTATCTAATTGGCTAGTCAACTATGTCACCTCGTTAAGTCAACTTGCTAGCCAGCTGGTTAGCTGGGTATCTAGGTAGTTTAGTCAGCAGAAACCCAGCGGGATACATAGGTAGCTAGCTAGATAAATCAGCTGGCTAGCAACCTGGTTAGCTAGTGATTCCAGTAAGTTAAGTCAGCTGGCTAGCCAGCTGGCTAACTAGTAAAGTCAGCTGGTTGAGTCAGCTGGTTAGCCAGCTAGCTACCTGGTTAAGTCAGCTAGTTA
>NW_007179502.1:0-699 GCF_000164805.1 Carlito syrichta
GCTGGTTGAGTCAGCTGGTTAGCCAGCTAGCTACCTGGTTAAGTCAGCTAGTTAGTTCAAATGGCTAGCCAACTGGTTAGCCAGGTAGTTAGCTAGTTAATTCAGCTGCCTAGCCATCTGGCTACCTAGTTATGTCAACTTATTGTCAGCTTTCTAGAAAGATGACTAATTAGTTAAGTCAGCTAGTTGAGTCTGCAATATAGCCAGCTGGTTAGCTGGTTAAGTCAGCTTGTTAATTCAAGTGGCTAGGCAACTGATTAGCTAGGTAGCTAGATAGTTGTCAGATCGGCTGGCTAGTTGGTTAGCTGGTTAAGTCAGCTAGTTAAGACAGCTGTCTAGTCAAATGGTTAGGTAGGTAGCTATCTAATTCAGTTAATTGGCTAGCCCACTGGCTAGCTAGTTAAGTCAACAAGTTAAGTGAGCTGGCTAGAAAGCTGGCTAGCAAGGTGGATAGCTAGTTAAGCCAGCTGGCTAGTGAGATGGCTATCTAGTTAAGTAAGATAGTTAAGTTAGCTGGTTAGCTGGCTGGCTAGCTAGCTGGCTGGCAAGTTAAGTCTGCTGGTTAGCAGGCAGGTCAGTCAGCTGGCTAGCTAGGAAGCTAGCTATATAAGTCAGCCAGTTATTTCAGCTAGCTAGCTAGTTAAGTCAGCTAGTTAAGTCAGCTGGCTAGCTATATAGCTACCTAGGTAGCTTGCTAGT
>NW_007179503.1:0-827 GCF_000164805.1 Carlito syrichta
TAATTCAGTTAATTGGCTAGCCCACTGGCTAGCTAGTTAAGTCAACAAGTTAAGTGAGCTGGCTAGAAAGCTGGCTAGCTAGGTGGATAGCTAGTTAAGCCAGCTGGCTAGTGAGATGGCTATCTAGTTAAGTAAGATAGTTAAGTTAGCTGGTTAGCCGGCTGGCTAGCTAGCTGGCTGGCAAGTTAAGTCTGCTGGTTAGCAGGCAGGTCAGTCAGCTGGCTAGCTAGGAAGCTAGCTATATAAGTCAGCCAGTTATTTCAGTTAGCTAGCTAGTTAAGTCAGCTAGTTAAGTCAGCTGGCTAGCTATATAGCTACCTAGGTAGCTTGCTAGTTAAGGCATCTAGTTTAGCCAGCTGGCTAGATAGGTAGCTAGCTGGTTAAGTCAGCTAGTCAAGTCAGCTTGCTAGCTAGTTAAGTCAATGAGTTAAGTCAGCTGTCTAACCAGTTGCCTAACTGGGTAGCTAGCTAGTTAAGTCACCGGTCAAGCCAGTTAGCTAGCTAGTTAAGTAACGTAGTTAAGTCAACTCACTAACCAGCTGGGTAGCTAGGTAGCTACGTAGTTAAGTCAGCTGGCAAGCCAACAGGGTATGTAGGTAGTTAACTTGTTAAGTCAGCTGGCTATCCAGCTGGCTAGCTAGGTAGCTAAGCAGTTATGTAAGCCTGTTAGCCAGCTAGCTAGTTAGTTAAGTAACGTAAAGTCAGTTGGCTAGTCAACTGGCTTACTAGGTAGCTAGCAAGTTAAGTAAGCTGTCCAGCCAGCTGGCTATCTAGTTAAGTAACCTGGTTAAGTCAGCTGGCTATACAGTTGGCTAGCTAGGTAGCTA
>NW_007179504.1:0-696 GCF_000164805.1 Carlito syrichta
CCATTCCATTTCTGGCCATTCCAAACCTCTCCATTCCATTCCAAACCATTCCATTCCATTTTTCTCCATTCCATTCCTCTCCATTCCATTCCATTACTCTCCATTTTTTGCATTTTATCTTCATTCTATTCCTTCCATTCTATTCAATTCCTATCCATTACATTCTGTTCCTCTCCCTCCATTATATTTCTTGCTATTCCATGCCCTTCCATTCCATTCCATTCGTCTTCATTCCATTTCACTGCATTCCTCTGCATTTCATTCATTCCATTCCTCGGCATTTCATTCCATTCCATTCCACATCATTCCAATCTATTCCTCTCTAGTCCGTTCCATTTCTCTACAATGCATGCCATTCCATAGCATTCCATTCCACCTCATGCCATTCCAATCCACTCCGTTCCATTCCATTTCTCTACATTCCATTCCTCTCCTTTCTATGCCATTCCACTCCTTTGAAATGCTCTTTATTATATTCCATTCCATTCCATCAATCCCTATTTCATTCCTTTCCATTCCATTCCACTCCATTCAATTCCATTCCATTCCTCTCCATTCCATTCCTCTCCGTTTTCTTCCATTCCTCTGCATTCTATTCCATTCTATTCCATTTCATTCCTCTCTATTCCAGTCCATTCCATTTCTCTGCATACCTTTCCATTACATTTCATTTCATTGCCTGCCTTCCATTCCATT
>NW_007179504.1:1777-3396 GCF_000164805.1 Carlito syrichta
CCTGTCCTCTCCATTCCATTCCTGACCATTTCATTCCATTCCTCTGCATTCCATTCCATTTCATTCCCCCCCTTTCCATTCCATTCAATTTCTATCTTTTCCATTCCATTCCATTTCATTCCACTGTATTTTATTCCCTTCCATTCCTCTTCATTCCATTCCTCTCCCTTCCATTTCTTTTCTTTCTTTTCCATTCTATTCCATTCCTCTGCATTCCATTTGTTTGCATTCCATTCCATTCCTTTCCACTCCATTCCATTCCTCTCCGTTCCATTCCTTTTCATTCTTTTACATTTCAATCCAATTCTCTGCATTCGCCTCCATATTAATCAATTCCATGCCATTCTATTCCACTCCTCTCCATTCCATCCATTCCATTCCTCTCTATTCCATTTCCTTCCATTCCATTTCCTTTCTCAAGATTCTATTCCATTTTTCTTCACTCCATTCCATTCCATTCCATTCAATTCCATTCTTTTCCATTTAATTCCATTCCATTCCATTCCTCTCCAGTCTATTCCTCTCCATTCCATTCCTCTCGTTTCCACTCCTTTCTATTATATTGCATTCCATTTCAATCCTCTTCTTTCAATTCCATTCCATTCCACTCCATTCCACTCCATTCCTTGTCATTCCTCTCCATTTCATTCCTCTCAATTTCATTGCATTCCATTCCACTCCACTCCATTTCATTTCAACCCACTCCATTGCCTTCCATTCCTCTCTGTTCCATTCCATTCTGTTCCTTTCAACTCCATTCAATTCCACTACTCTCTATTCTATTATATTTCTCTCAATTCCATTTACTCCGTTCAATTCCTCTCCATTGCACTCCATTCCATTCTGATACATTCAAGTATAATCCATTCCTCTCCATTCTATTACATTCCAATCCTCTCCTTTCTATTCCTCTCCACTCCATTCCATTACTCTCCCTTCCATTCCATTCCATTCCTCTCCATATAATTCCATTCCTCTCCATTCCATTCCATTCTATTCCTTTCCTCTCCATTCCATCCATTCCATTCTTCTGTATTCCATTTCCTTCCATTTCATTTCTCACGCTTCTATTCCATTCTTCTTCACTCCATTCAATTACATTCCATTCCATTCAGTTCCATTCCTTTCCATTTAATTTCATTCCATGCCATTCCATTCCTCTCCTGTCTATTCTCCATTCCATTCCATTCCTCACGATTCCAATCCTTTCTATTCTATTGCATTCCATTGCAATCCTCTCCATTCAATTCCTTTCCATTCCTCCCAGTTCCATTTCTTTCCTCTCCATTTCATTCCTCTCAATTCCATTCCATTCCATTCCAACCACTCCATTTCATTTCCTTTCACTCTACTGCTTTCCATTCCTCTCTATTCCATTCCATTCCATTGTATTCCACTCCATTCCATTCCACTCTTCTCCATTCTATTACATTTCCCTCAATTCTATTTATTCCGTTCAATTCCTCTCCATTCCACTCTATTCCATTCTGTTCCATTCAACTATAATCCATTCCTCTCCATTCTATTACATTCCAAACCTCTCCTTTCTTTTTGCTCCTCTTCCATTCCATTCCTCTCTATTCCATTCCATTTCTCTCCATTCCATTACTCTCCATTCC
>NW_007179504.1:5125-5672 GCF_000164805.1 Carlito syrichta
GATTCCTCTCTAAAACCTCCCATTGCACTGCATTCCACTCCATTCCATTCCACTCGATTCCTCTTTATACAGTTCCCTTCCATTCCACTACATTTCCTTCCTCACCATTCCATTCCTGTCAATTCCATTCAATTCCATCCATTCCATTCCTTTCCTTGACATTCCATTTCATTCAATTCCATTCCATTCCTCTCAATTTCATTCCATTCCATTGTATTCGTTTCCATTCCTTTCCTCACTATTCTATTCCCTGCAATCCATTCCATTCCATTCCTTTCCATTCTATTCAATTCCATTCCATTCCTTTCTTCTCCATTTCCTTACTCTCCATTCCATTCCATTCCCTTACATTGCATTCCACTGCATTCCTTTCCGTTCCGTTCCTCTCCATTAGATTCCAATCCATTTCATTACACTGCATTTCATTTCACTCCACTCCATACCATTACATTCCTCTCCATTCCATTCACTCCGTTCCAATCATATACATTCCTCTCCATTCCATTCCTTTCCACTCCATTCCATTCCTCTCCATTCCACTCTTTTA
>NW_007179505.1:0-1228 GCF_000164805.1 Carlito syrichta
TATCCATTCCATTTCTCTCCATTCCACTCCATTCCGTTCCACTCCACTCCTTTCCTCTGCATTCCTTTCCTCAGCATTCCGTTCATTTCCCCTGCATTCCATTCCCTTCCTTTCCATTTCATTCCATTCCTTTTCTTTCCATTTCTCTTGCTTCCATTCAATTTCTTTACACTTTATTACATTCCTTTCCTTCCATTCCTCTCCATTCCATTGATTCCATTCCATTCCTCTTCCTTTCCCTCCATTCCATTCCTCTGCATTCCATTTCACTGCATTTCATTCCATTCCATTCCATTTTTTCCCTTTAATTCCTCTCTATTCCATTCCTCTCCATTCCATTCCATCCACTCTAGTACATTCCATTCCTCTCCATTCCATTCCTCTCTATTCCATTCCATTTTTAAATTCCTTTCCATTAATTACCTTTGGATTCCTCTACATTCCATTCCATTCCTCTCCCTTCCATTTCTCTCCATTCCATTTCTCTTCATTCTAATTGTCTCCAATCCATTCAATTTCAATCCATTCCTTCCCTTTATATTACTCTTCAATTCACTCCATTCCACTCCCCTCCATTCCGTTAAACTATATTTTATTCCATTCTGTTCTATTCCATTTCACTTAATCCATCTACATTCCTTTCCTCTCTATTCCATTTTATTCCACACCATACCAATCTGTTCCTCTCCATTTGATTTCATATCATTCCATTCAATTCCAATGCATTTCACCCTATTCCATTCCTCTCCAATCCATTCCTCACCATTCCATTCCATTCCTGTATTCCACTGTATCCTTTCCATTCCATACCATTTCTCTCCATTCCATTCTATTCTATTCCATTCCATCCATTCCATTTCATTCCAGCCCACTCCATTGTCTCCATTCCTCTCCCTCCCACTTCTCTCCTTACCATTCCATTCCATTCCATTCTTCTCAGTTCCATTTATTCCATTTCATTCTTCTCAATCACATGCCTATAAATTCCATTGCATCTCTTTCCATTCCTTTCATTCAATTCCTCGAATTTCCTTTCAATTCCTTTACTTACAATTCCTTTCCACTCCACTCCAAGCCATTCTATTTCTCTAGATTCCATTCATCTCTATTCCATTCCTCTCCATTCCATTCCTTTACATTTCTTTAATCTCCATTCTATTACATTCCCCTCCAATCCATTCCATTCTACTCCATTCCCTTTCACTCCATTCCATTCCTCTCCTTCCAT
>NW_007179506.1:0-482 GCF_000164805.1 Carlito syrichta
TCCATTCCATTCCTCTCTATTCCATTCCATTTTTAAATTCCTTTCCATTAATTACCTTTGGATTCCTCTACATTCCATTCCATTCCTCTCCCTTCCATTCGTCTCCATTCCATTCTACTCCACTACTTCCTTTTCCATTCCTTTCTTCTCCTTTCCATTCCATTGTGTTACTTTCTACTCCAATTCTCTCCATTCTATTCCTCTCCGTTCTATTCCTCTCCATTTCTTTATTCTACATTCTATTCATCTCCATTCCAATACATTCCCAGGCATTCCATTCCATGCTATTGCTCTCCATTCCTTTCAATTCCATTCCTCTTCATTCCATTACATTCCATTGCATTCCATTCCAGTCCACTCTTCTCCATTCCGTTTCAGTTCATTATAGTCCATTTCTTTCTAATCCTTTCCACTCTCTGCAACATTGCCTTATTTTTCTCTCCATTTCATTCGGTTCCATTCCATTCCTCTATATTCCATTC
>NW_007179507.1:0-361 GCF_000164805.1 Carlito syrichta
CATATATGCCTGAGTCTGTGTTCGTTCCTTCTTAATTTTTCCCCTTTGATCTAGATTCAGTCTCCTGAGGTAATTGGGAAATAGCCTCCTTTTATCCTAGATGTAAGTAGCACACAAAATTCTATTGCCAAGGGAAGAGTACTCTTGGCAAGAAATCACCACACTTTGTTTCTTGAACTGATGGAAATGATCACGTATTATTCCATTATTTATAATGCAAAGAGTTTTCTAACTTGCACATTTGCGTTTACTCTTTATTGTCACTGAGAACATCTAAGGCAAGTCACTGGAACACCAATCACAGAGGAGAGCTATTCACTGAGGCATCTGAGAAAGGCCAGTCTCTGAAGCAGCCATTGCA
>NW_007179508.1:0-712 GCF_000164805.1 Carlito syrichta
CCCAGCTGGCTAACTAGTTAAGTAAGATAGTTGAGTCAGCTGACTAGCCAGCTGGCTGACTGGTTAAATCAAATAGTTAATTCAGCTGTCTAGCCAGCTGGTTATATATGTAACAAGCTAGTAGACTCAGCTGCCTAACCAGCTGTCTGGCTAGTTACATCATCTAGTTAATTCAGCTACATTCCCAGCTGGATAGCTAGGCAGCTAGCTAGTTGAGTCAGCTGGCTAGTTAGCTGGCTAGCTGGTTAAATCAGCGAGTTAATTCAGCTGGCCAACCAGCTGGTGACCTAGTTAAGTCAGCGAGTTAATTCAGCTGGCCAACCAGCTGGTGAGCTAGTTAAGTCAGCTAGTTAAGTCGGCTGGCTAGTCAGCTGGCTAGTTAGTTAAGTCAGCTAGTTAAGTCAGCTGGCCATCCTTCTTTCTAGCTAGGTAGCTAGCTATTTAAGTCATCTAGTTAAGTCAGCTGGCTAGCTACACAGCTAACTAGTTAAGTCAGTTAGTTAAGTCAACTGGCTAGCTAGTTAAGACCATTAGTTAAGTCAGCTGGCTAGCCAGCTGCCTATCCGTGTAGCTAACTAGTTAAGTCAGCTGGCTAGCCAACTGGCTAGCTAGTTAAGTCACATAGTTTAGTCAGTTCTTTGGCCAACAGTTTACCTAGGTAATTAAGTAGTTAAATCAGCTGACAGCCAGCGGGTTATGTATGTAGGTAGCT
>NW_007179509.1:0-724 GCF_000164805.1 Carlito syrichta
AAACAGCTAGTTAAGTCAGTAGACTAACCGGCTGTCTAGCTAGGTAGTGACCTAGTTAAGACAGATGGCTAGCCTGCTGGCTAGCTAATTAAGTCAGCTAGTTAAGAAAGTTGGCTATCCAGATGGCTAGAGAGTTAGAGAGCTAGTTAAGTCAGCTGACTAGCCAGCTGGATAACTAGTTAAGCCAGCTAGTTTAGCCACCCTGTTGGGCAACTGCCTAGCATGTTAATCAACTCGTTTATTAATCAGTTGGCTAACCAGCTAGCTAGCTAATTAAGTTATCTTGTTAAGTCAGTTGGCTAGCCAGCTCGCTAGCTAGTTAAATCGGTGCTTAATTCAGAGGGCTAGACAGCTGTCTGGCTAGTTATTTCAGCTAGTAAAGTCAACTGGTTAGTTAGGGAGCCAGCTAGTTAAGTCAGCTAGTTTTGTCAGCTATCTAGCTAGTTTCATCAGTTAGTAAAGTCGGCTAGCTAACTAGATAGCTAACTAGGATGCTAGTTAGTTATTTCAGCTAGTAAAGTCAGCTGGTTTGCTAGCTAGCTAGATAGTTATGTCAGCTAGTTACGTCAGCTGGCTAGCTAGTTAAGTCAGGAAGTTAAGTCAGTTGGCTACCCACCTGCCTATCTGGGTATCTAGCTAGTTAAGTCAGCTGGAAAGCTAGCTGGCTAGCTAGTTATGTCACCTAGTTAGGTCAGCTCGCTAGCCAGCTGGTTAGCTAGAAAGC
>NW_007179510.1:0-405 GCF_000164805.1 Carlito syrichta
GAGGAATGAATAGAAAGGAATGGAATGGAGAGGAATTGAATGGGTAGGAATGGAATGGAACAGAATGGAATGGAGACGAATGGAATGGAAAGGAATACAATGGATTGGAAAGGAGAGGAATGGAATGGACTGGAATGGAGTGGAGTGGAATGGAATGGATTTGAGAGGAATGAAATGGAGAGGAAAGGAATGGAGTAGAATGGAATGGAATGTAGAGGAATCCAATGATACGGATTGAAAAGGAATTGAAAAAGTCGGAATAGAATTAAGAGGAATGAGCTGTGCATGTTGGCTCAACCTGTAATCCTGCGCATTTGGGAGTCTGAGGTGAGTGGATTGCCTGAACCCGTGGATTCGAGAACTGCCTGGGCAACTTGATGAGACCTCATCTCTTCATAAATCAAA
>NW_007179511.1:0-427 GCF_000164805.1 Carlito syrichta
GAAAAAGTCGGAATAGAATTTAGAGGAATGAGCTGTGCATGTTGGCTCAACCTGTAATCCTGCGCATTTGGGAGTCTGAGGTGAGTGGATTGCCTGAGCCCGTGGGTTCGAGAACTGCCTGGGCAACTTGATGAGATCTCATCTCTTCATAAATCAAAAATTAGCCGGGCATGGTAGCGTGCACCTTTAATTCCAGCTACTTGGAAGGCTGAGGCAGAAAGATCACCGGAGCCCAGCAGGACAAGCCTGCGGTGGCCGGCAGCGGCCACTGCACTCCAGTCTGGGTGACAAAGTGAGACTCCAACTCAAAAAAAAATTGGAGGAATGGAATGGAATCGAATGGAATGGAGAGAATAGGAATGGAATGAAATGCAGAAGACTGGAATGGAAGGGAGAGAAATGGAATGCAATGGAGAGCAAAGGAATG
>NW_007179512.1:0-542 GCF_000164805.1 Carlito syrichta
AAAGGAATGAAGAGGAATGGTATGGAATAGAGAGGAATACAATGGTAAGGAATAGAATGGAATTGAAAAAGAATGAATGGAATTTAGAGGAATGGAATGGAAACGAATGGAATGGAGAGAAAAGGAATGGAATTAAATGCAGAAGAGTGGATTGGAATGGAGAGAAATGGAATGCAATAGAGAGCAATGAAATGGAAAGGAATGGAAAGGAATGGAATGGAACAGAAAAGAATGGAGAAGAATGAAACTGAATCGAATGGAATACAGAGAAATGGAAAAAATTGGAATGGAAAAGAATGGAGAGGAATGGAATGGAATGGAACGTAATGGAGAAGAATGGAGCGAAGAGTAATGGCATGGAATGGAGAGGAATGGAATGAAGGGGAATCACATGGAATGGAGTGGAATAGAATGGAGAGAATGAAATGGAGAGGAATGGATTAGAAAGGAAAAGAAAGTTGACAAAAGTATTGGAATGGAATGGACAGAAATGGAATGGGGAGAAATGGAATAGAGCAGAACTGAATGGAAAAGAATAGAGG
>NW_007179513.1:0-364 GCF_000164805.1 Carlito syrichta
TGAATGGAGAGGAAAGGAGTGGAAAGGAATAGAATGGAATGTAATGGAGAGGAATGTAATGGAGAGCAATGGAATGGAATGGAATGGAGTGGTGATGGAAGGAATGGAATGGAATGGAGTGGAATGGAATGGACAGGAATGAAATGGAGAGGAATGGAAAGGAGCAGAATGGAATCTAAATGAATGGAGAGGAATGGAATGGAATGGAATGGATTTGAGAATAATGGAATTTAAAGGAATGGACTGGAAGATAGAAATGGAATGGACACAAATAGAATAGAGAGAAATGGAATGGGCTATATCAGATTGGAATGAAATGGAGTGGAGTGGAATGGAATGAAGAGGATTGTAATGGAGAAGGATC
>NW_007179514.1:0-560 GCF_000164805.1 Carlito syrichta
TCGGATGGTAAAGAAGGGAAAGAAATGGAAAGAATGGAATTGAAATTAGAGGAATGCAATGGAAAGGGACAAAAGGGAATAAAATGGAATTGAGAGGATTTGAATGGAATGGAAAGGAGAGGAAAGGAAAGGAATGGAATGGAAAGTAATGGATTGAAGAGGAATGGAATTGAGAGGAATGGAATTGAGAGGAATGGAATGGAATGGAGAGAAATGGAAAGAAGAGGAGTGGAATGGAGTTGAATCAAATGCACTTCAATGGAATGGAGAGGAATGGGATGAAGAGGAATGGAATCGAGTTGAATTGAATAGAATGGAATGGACAGAGAGGGATGTAATGGATGAAAAAGGAATGGAATGGAGAAGAGAGGAATGGAATGCAGAGTAATGGAATGGAGAGGAGTTGAATGGAATGGAATTCAATGGAATGCTGAGGAATGGAGTGGAATGTAGAGGAATTAAAAGGTAAGGAATGGAAAAGTATTGAAAGAGATGGAAAGGAATTTAACGGAATGAAATGGAGTAGGAAATAATGGAGAGAAAAGGATTAGAATGTAGAA
>NW_007179515.1:0-963 GCF_000164805.1 Carlito syrichta
ATGGGTTAAGTCTTCAGGTTGAGTTAGGTAGTTAGCTAGTTAACTGAAGGGTTAAGTCAGTTAGTTGAGTCAGATAGCTAGCTAGTTTGCAAACGGGATTAGTCAACTGTTTGAGTAGGCTAGCTAGCTAGTAGCTAACGAGTTAAGTCAGCAGGATGAGTCAGATAGATAGCTAGTTAGCTAACGAGTTAAGTAAGCTGGTTGAGGCAGCTGGCTACCTTGTTAGTTAATGAGTTAAGTCAGATAATACAGAAAGCTAGCTAGCACATTAGATAATGAGTAAGCTAACTAGTTAGCTAGCTGGTAAAGTCAGCTGGCTAGCCAACTGGCTAGCTAGTTAAGTCACCCAGTTAAGTCAGCTCGCAGGCCAGCAAGTTAGATAGGAAGTTAGCTAGTTATGTCAGCTGTGTAGCCTGCTGGCTAAAGAGTTAAGTCACCTTGTTACGTCAGCTGACTAGTCCATTGGATAGCAAGGTAGCTTGATATTTATTCAGCTGGCTGGACAGCTGGCTAGCTAGATATGGCATCTAGTTAATTCAGCTTGATACCCAGATTTTGAGCAATGTAGAAAGCTAATTAATACAACTGGCTAGAAAGCAGACCAGCTAGTAAAGACAGCTAGTTATGACAGGTAGTGACCTAGTCAAGTCAGTTCACTAGCCAGCTGGTTAGCTACCTATGTCAGCTAATTGAGACTATCCAGGAGGCTGGAGAGCTAGAGAGCTAGTTATATCAGCTGCCTAGTCAGCTGGATTTCTAGTTAATTCAGCTCCTTTAGTCACCTGACTGGCCAGCGACCTAGCTCTTTACTCAACTAGTTAGTCAGCTGGCTAACCAATTCGCTACCCAGTTAATTCACCTTAATGAGTCAGTTGGTTAGCCAGCTCGCTAGCTCATTAAAAACTATTAGTCATTTGGCTAGAAACTGGCTAGCTAGTTATTCAGCTAGCTAAGACAGCTGGA
>NW_007179516.1:0-498 GCF_000164805.1 Carlito syrichta
GCAGTCTAGCAAGCTGGCTAGCTAGTTAAGTTACCTAGATAAGTCAGCTGACTGGCCAGCTGGCTAGGTAGGTAGCTTGCTAATTAAGTCAGCTGACTAGACAGCTGGCTAACTAGATGAGTCACTCAGTTAATTCACCTGGATAGCCAGCTGGTTAGCTATGTAGCAAGAAAGTAAATTCAACTGGCTAGAAAGCAGGCCAGCGTATTATGACAACTAGTTAAGTCAACTAGCTAGCAAGCTGGATAAATAGGTAGTGACCTAGTTAAGTCAGTTGGCTAGTCAGCTTGCTAGCTAATTAAGTCAGCTAGTTAAGTCAGCTGGCTATCTAGGTGTCATAGAGGTAGAGAGCTTGTTGAGTCAGCTGGCTAACCAGATGGATAACTAGTTAAATCGGCTAGTTTAGTTACCTGGCTGGCCAGCTGCCTAGATTTTTAATCAACTAGTTAAGTCATCTGGCTAAGCAGATAGCTAGGTAGTTAAGTCACCTCGTAAGTC
>NW_007179517.1:0-947 GCF_000164805.1 Carlito syrichta
AGATAATACAAAAAAATCAATGAAACAAAAAGCTGGTTCTTTGAAAGGACAAACAAGATCTACGGTCCTCTAGCTAGACTGACCAAGAGAAAGAGAGAAAAAGTCCAAACCTACACAGTCAGATACACAAAAGATGGAGTCACATCTGACCCTGAAGAAATTCAAAAGATCATTAGAGACTATTATGTACACCTGTATGGAAACAAACTTGAAGACCCTAAGGAAATTAAGGATTTTCTGACATCCCACAACCTGCCAAGGTTGAAACAAGAAGAAATCGAGACCCTAAATAGACCAATAACAATCAAGGATATTGATTATGTATTAAGAAAACTACCTACAAAAAAAAAAACCTGGACCAGATGACTTTCCAGCAGAATTCTATAAGACATTCAAGGAGGAGCTGATACCAATCCTACTGAAAGTATTACAGGTGAATGAGAAAGATGGAACTCTCCTCAAATTATTTTATGTAGATAACATCACATTGATACACAAGCCACGTAAAGACCTAACAAAGAAAGAGAACTACTGGCTAATATCTTTGATGGACATAGATGCTAAAATTCTCAACAATATCCTAGTAAACCGAATTCAACAACACATCTCAAAAATCATCCCTCATGACCAAGTAGGTTTCACCCCAGAGACAGAAGACTGGTTCAACATTTGCAAGATAATAAATGTAATTAAATACATCAACATATATCAGAACAAAAGCCACATGATCATATTCTTAGATGCAGAAAAAGATTTTGATAAAATCCAGCACCCATTCTTTATAAAAACCCTTGAACGTCTAGGCATACACGGAACATATCTCAAAATATTAAAAACCATCTACAAGAAACCTACACCTAGCATACTCCTCATCAGACAAAAATTGGAACCATTTCCCCTGAAAACTGAAACAAGACAAGGATGCCCACTGTCTCCCCTCCTGTTCA
>NW_007179518.1:0-1283 GCF_000164805.1 Carlito syrichta
GTTGAAACAAGAAGAAAATCGAGACCCTAAATAGACCAATAACAATCAAGGATATTGATTATGTATTAAGAAAACTACCTACAAAAAAAAAAAAAACCTGGACCAGATGACTTTCCAGCAGAATTCTATAAGACATTCAAGGAGGAGCTGATACCAATCCTACTGAAAGTATTACAGGTGAATGAGAAAGATGGAACTCTCCTCAAATTATTTTATGTAGATAACATCACATTGATACACAAGCCACGTAAAGACCTAACAAAGAAAGAGAACTACTGGCTAATATCTTTGATGGACATAGATGCTAAAATTCTCAACAATATCCTAGTAAACCGAATTCAACAACACATCTCAAAAATCATCCCTCATGACCAAGTAGGTTTCACCCCAGAGACAGAAGACTGGTTCAACATTTGCAAGATAATAAATGTAATTAAATACATCAACATATATCAGAACAAAAGCCACATGATCATATTCTTAGATGCAGAAAAAGATTTTGATAAAATCCAGCACCCATTCTTTATAAAAACCCTTGAACGTCTAGGCATACACGGAACATATCTCAAAATATTAAAAACCATCTACAAGAAACCTACACCTAGCATACTCCTCATCAGACAAAAATTGGAACCATTTCCCCTGAAAACTGAAACAAGACAAGGATGCCCACTGTCTCCCCTCCTGTTCAATAAAAAAAATCAAATTTATATATTAACAGTACATCTTGCATAACTGGGATGGGGGAATAAACAACATTCCAAAGTAGCAAAAAGAATAGAAATTGTATGGATATTGACTTACACAAATATGGAATCTGTGACGTCTAAGATCTGCAGTGCAGGATTCAGAATGGGAACTTAGGAGAATCACAATGCAGTTCTAACTCAGAAACTGTCGTCCTAGGGACCCAGGAGAGTCAATGACATAATTTCAGTCAGAAGGCTGGTGGCCTAGAGAGCCAGGCAAGACAATGGTAGAGTTTCTGTTGACTGGCTGGTAAACAAAGATCCAGGAAAGCTGAAGATGTAACTCCAGTAAGAAAACTTGTAGACAATGACAAAGGAAGACCAATAATGTAATACCTGACAGAAGGCTGGAATGTGGAACTCAGAAAAGGCAAGTTAATTGATGTAATCAGAAGTCTGACAGGAAGAAACCAAGAAGCACCATGGCATAACTTTAGCCCAATGTCTGAAAGACTGATGACCCAGGAGAGTCTATAATATATATAGACTCAGTCATATAGTTATCAGACAGATAAATTAGGAAAGACAAAGATG
>NW_007179519.1:0-659 GCF_000164805.1 Carlito syrichta
CCTCTCCCTGTAGCCGCTGCTCTAATAAATCTCTTGGCCTCAAAGGGTACCGAGTCTCACTGGTGCCATCGTCTTTCATTGGTGCCGTACTCGGTCGGGAGCCCTCTCGTCTAAGGCGAGGCCCCATCCCGTTGCCAGTGGCACTCGCCCCTTGAGGCCTTCACCCATTTTCTTGAATGCCAGTGCCACATCCATCACCACCTCGGATTGGTAAGTGCCCCTTCCTGAAAAACCTAACAACTTCCCCGGGATATCCGAAAGGGACTGACCGTTGATCGTCTGGTGGCTCTTTCGGCCCCTGGGTGAGGGGGGGAATACACCCCGCCTAGGCTTTCAAAGCCACAGAGGACCCCCTACTGGTTTTTCATTCTCCCACCTAAGATGCTAAAACCACCTCTTCAACTCCTATTAGCATTCAAAAAAGTGGGCAAAGATTTCCCTCCCTCCCTCCCGCTTAGACTCATTCAACTCTTGGCTTTAACAGGTGTTAGGTCCCAGCATGAATCGGACGTTTCTCGTCCTTGTGCTGGTCTCTCTCCCCCTGGGCGGGATCCCAATTCGGCGCCTGTGACCAACACTGCTCTCTCACACTCCCCCCACCCTTCTGAACGCTCCAGCCACATTCACTCTAGCACTCATTGAATAGGCAAGTCCCGCTC
>NW_007179520.1:0-3947 GCF_000164805.1 Carlito syrichta
AGTTACACAGCTAGGCAGCTGGCTAGCCAGCTGACTTAACTAGCTGAATTAACTATCTAGTCAGCTGATTTATCTAGCTGACTTAACTAGCTAGCTACCTAAATATAAAGCTGAATTACTAGCTGAAATAATTAGCTTGCTACCTTGCTACATATCTACCTAGCTAGCTGACTTAACTAGCTGAATTTACTAGCTAGCTGACATATCTAGCTGACTTAACTAGCTAGCTACCTAGCTAGCCAGCTGACTTAACTAGTTGAAATTTCTAGCTAACCAGCTGTCAAGCCATCAGACTTGACTAGCTTTTTAACTAGCTAGTGAGCTAGCTAGCCAACTGACTATTGAGGTGACTTAACTAGCTAGCCAGCTGGTTAATCAGTTGACTTCACTAGTTGATTAACAAGCTAGGCAGCTGATCAGCCAGACTACTCAAATAGCTGATAGAACTAGTTCGCCAGGTGGCTAGCCAGCTCATTTAGCTAGGTGACATCTCTAGCTAGCCTATTGGCTAGCCAGCTGACATAACTAGCTACCTATGTATTCCGCTGACTTGCCAGCTGACTTAACTACCTAGCTACCTAGTCAACCAGCTGGCTAGTGAGCTGACATAACTAGGTTACTTATCTAGCAAGCCAACTAGCTACCCAGCTGACTTAATAGCTAGCTACCCATCTATGCAGCTGGCTAGCCAGCTGACTTAACTAACTGAATTAACTAGATATCTTCCTAGCTATCCAGGTGACTTAACTAGCTGGTTTAAATACTCATATTCCTAGCTATCTATCTAGCTAGACAGGTGACTTAACAAGCTGGCTTAACTAGTTAGCTAGCTAACATAACTAACTGATTTAACTAGCTGACTTAACAAACTAGCCAGCTGGCTATGCAGCTGACTTAACTGGCTGACTTTACTAGCTAGCCACCTGGCTTGCCAGCTGACTTAACTAGCTACCTACCTAGCTAGACACTTGGCTAGCTAGCTGACATGGATAGCTAACTTAACCAGCTAACCAGCCTGCTAAACAGCTGAAATAACTAGCTGGCTATGTAACTTGCCAGCTGGCTACCCAGCTGACTTAAGTAGCTGACATAACCAGCTTGCTAGCTGGTTAGCCAGCAGACTCCACTAACTGAATTAGTTAGCCAGCTGGCAAGCCAGCTGACTTAAATAGCTCATTACATTGCTAGCCAACTGACTAGCCAGATGACATAACTAGATGACTTAATTAGCTACCAGGTGGCTAGCCAGCTCTCTTAACTAGCTAGCTACATAGCTAGCCAGTTGGCTGGCCTGCTGACTTAACTAGCTGATGTAATCAGCTAGCCAGCAGCCTAGCCAGCTGACTTAATTAGCTGACTTAACTAGCTAGCCAGATAGCTAGCCAGTTGACTTAACTAGCTGATTTAATCAGCTAGCCAGCTGGCTAGCAAGCTGATTGAACTAGCTAGCTACCTTTCTAGCCAGTTGGGTAGCCAGCTAGATCTAGCTGATGTAACTAGTTGGAGAGGTGGCTAACCAGCTGAATTAACTAGCTGACTTAACCAGCAGGTCAGCTGCCTATCCAGCTGACTTAACAGGCTACCTATCTATTAGCCAGCTGGGTAGCCAGCTGAATTAACTAGCTGACTTAACTAGCTAGCCAACTGGCTAGCCATGAGACTTAACTAGCTTGAGACCTAGCTAGCCAGCTGGCTGGCCAGCTGACTTAACTAGCTGACTTAACAAGCTAGCCAGCTGGCCAAGTCAACTGGATTAATACCGGACATAACTAGCTAGCCAGGTGTCTAGCCAGATGACTTAACTAGCTGACGACCAGCTTGCCAGGTGGCTAGCCAGCTAACTCAACTAACTAGCTGCCTAGCCAGCCAGTTGGCTAGCCAGTTGACTTAACTATCTTGCTACCTATCTAACCCACTGGATACCCAGCTGACATAACTAGTTGACTTAACAAGCTAGCAAGCTGCCTTCCAGCTGACTCAACTAGCTGACTTAACGAGTTAACCAGCTGACCATCCAGCTGAATTAACTAGCTCTCTACTTAGCTGTCCAGCTGACTAGCCAGTTGACTTAATTAGCTGACTTAATAAACTAGCTAGCTGGCTAGTCAACTGTCTTAACTAGTTCTCTACCTTTCTAGTCAGTTGGCTAGCCAGTTACCTTAACTGGCTTAATTGTCTAACTAGCTGCCTAGCTAGCCAGCTGACTTAAATACTTAGTTAACTAGCCAGCTACCTCACTAGCCAGCTGACTTTAATCGTTAGCTAGCTAGCTAACCTTGCTAACAAGCTGACTTAAATAGTTAGCTACCTAGCTAGCTAACTTATTTAACCAGCTAGCTAACTAGTTAACTTACTCATTATCTAACGTCCTAGCTAGCAGACTTAAACATCTGATTTAACTCATTAGCTAACGAGCTAGCTAGCTGTCTCAACCAGCTCATAAACTTGTTAGCTAAGTAGTAGCTAACTGATTCATCCAGCAGACTTAACTCGTTAGCTAACTAGCTGACTCAACCCGTTTGCTACCAAGCAAGGTAGCTGACTCAACCAGCTGTCTTAACAAGTTAGTTAACTAGCTAACTAGCTGACTCAACCCTCTGACTGAACCCATTAGCTAACTACCTAGGTAGCTGATTTAATCAACTGACTTAGTTAAATAGCTGACATAACTAGCTGACTTACCTAGATAACTTAACTAGTTAGCTAGCTCACTTAACTGGCTGACTTAAATACTTAGCTAGCTGACTTAACTACCTGAATTAAATAGTTAGCTAATGAGTTAGCTAGCTGAATAACTAGTTGACTTAACTAATTAACTAACTAGTTAGGTAGCAGACTTAAGTGGCTGACTTAAGTAGCTAGCTAACTTTTGAACTAGCTGTCTTTGCTAGGTGACTTAACTAGCTAACTAGTTAGCTAGCTGACTTAGTTATCTTACTTAACTAGTTGGATAACGAGATAGCTAGCTGACTTAAATAGTTGGTTAATGATTTAAACTAGCTGACTTAACTAGTTGGCTAACGAAATACCTAAGAGACATAATTGTTGGCCGACATGTCAGTTGACTAATTAGCTATTTAAACACGTTGACTGACTACTCTGTCAATTTGTTAGCTGGCTTAGCATGTTGGCCGACTAGTCAGCTGACTAGTTAGCTGGGTTAACTGATTGACTGACGAGTTTGCTCACTATTTATCTCGGTTAACTAGTTGGCTGGCTACTGATTAGTTAGCTAAGTAACTAGCTGATTTGCTAGCTCACTTATCTAGCTAGTTGACTAGCTAGCTGTCTAGCTAGCAAACATAACTAGCTAGCCAACTAGCTATCTAGCTGTCTAGTTAGCTGACTTAACTACAAGCTACGTGCTTAGACAGCTGGCTAGCTGACTTAATTCTCTAGCAGAATAGCTAGCTGACTAGCTAGCTGACTTAACTAGCTATCTGACTAGCAAGCTGACTAGCTAGCTAACTTAACTAGCTAGCGGAAAAGTTAGCTGACTTTCCTGCTGACTTAACTAGCCAGCTGGCTAGCTGGATGACTTAACTAGCTGACTAGTTAGTTGGCTGGCTAGCTGGGTTGACAGCTGTGTTAACTAGTTAGCTACCTGGCGGCTAGACAGCGAGGCAGTTGGCTTAAATATTAGCTACCTAGCTGGGTAGCCTGCTAGGCAGCCAACTAGATAGCTAGTAGGCTGGCCAACCAGCTAGCCAGCCAGTTTAAATAGCCATCCGATTGACTGGCCAGCTAAATAGCCATCTGATTGACTATCCGATTGTATAGTCAGCTGGCTAAACTAGCCAGCCACCCTGCTGGTCTGCCGGCTAGCAAGTTGGCTTAACTAGCTGGCCACCTACCTGACCAGCCTGCTAACCAGCCACCTTAACTTGCCAGCCACCTAGCTAGCCAGCCAGCAAACCACCTGACTTAACTAGCTGACATAACTAGAT
>NW_007179521.1:0-485 GCF_000164805.1 Carlito syrichta
GATAGCTAGGTAGTTAAGTCAGCAAGCTAGAGATTTAGCTTGTTTGCTAGCTAGTTATATCAGCTAGATAGCCAGCTATCTAGTCAGCTAGCTAGTCAGGTCAGCTATCAAATCAGCTAGTTACTTAGCTAACTAGTTTGCTAGCATCTCAACTATCTGGTCAGCTAACTAGGGTGCTCAATTGCTTTCCATCAGGTCAGTTAATTAATCAGCTAGCTCGCCTGCCAACTGGTCAGCAAACTATTCAGCTCGCTCACAGGCGAAAAGTTCAACTAACTTGTCAGCTCACTCACAGGACAAGTCAGCTAACTAATCGGCTTCCTTGCCAGATGACTAATTAAGTCAGATCCCAGGTCAGCTGGTTCACCAGTTGACGAGTTAAGGCAGCTCACCAGTCAGCTTACTCTCTGGCCAACTAGTTAAGTTGCTGACCAGTCAGCTCACTTGCTGACCGAGTAGTTAAATCAGCTGACCAGTCAGCTCAC
>NW_007179522.1:0-7843 GCF_000164805.1 Carlito syrichta
GGGGGGGGGGGCGCAACGGGACGGCCCGGCGGGGCCCGCGCGAGGAGAGGGCTCCGGGCCAGAAAGGGGCGTGCCCACATAAGAATTTTGGCTCACAGTTCTGGAGGCTGGGAAGACCAAGAGCATGGCATCAGCATCTGGAGAGGATCATCGGAACACAGTAGTCATCCTGGACTTCTCTTCACTGCTTTCCTTTGTGAGATCTTTTAGTTTCAGGATCCCAAGCCTTCTGACATAGATTACTCATTTGTTTTGGTGAAACGTGTCCTCCAGTGGCCTCCTTTAGAGCTGCTTGTTGGGATTAGTTTTAAGGGACTGTCTTGCTGGTAGAGCCGTTAGATGTTAGGACTCTTGCTGGGACCTCAAGGTTGTGGTCATATGAGCAACTTTATATAAGCGGTAAGGTTTCTTCTTGCTCGCCTCGCGCCCGGCGGCACGAGCCGGCCAGGTCTATCGCCACCAACCCGGTCCCGGCTCTCAAAATTACTTTTATGATGCTTTTTCTATGTGATTTTCCTCTTAAAAGAAACTACAGAAACGATGTTCTCTTTTTCTAACCTGCGAAGATGAATTTGAAAAGGAAAAAGGAAACAAAATGAAGCAGGTTTCCTTTAGTCTTCAAAGAAGAAAAACTCCTATCACTGAAGTTTTTCAGTTGAAAGCCACCAAGCCCTCATGTTTAAGAACTTTGAAACTAACGTGTCTTAGATGTCTCATGAGAGAGAAGCTGCCTTTGTTTTTACTTGGGGCTAAACAATGCTAAGTCAAATTTCATCTATTATTAGTGCCTTGTAATGCCTCATTGAGTAGTGATTTCTCATCTTATTCTTGTCTTTGACTTTATAGAATTCCAGGCCTTGAATTAGCATATCATATTGCTATATTACTTGTGCACATCATTCCAGATTTCCCTATAAAATGGAATTGTCATTTAAAAATTATTTTTTTTATGTTATGCTCTTTGGAAAGTCCCCTAACATTTTGTATAAAAGCAACTACAAAATAAAAACCCATATTCCCTTTTGAGTAATGAATCATTTATCGACTGAAGTTTCCCTCATAAATAGCTCATTGACTGAATGCAGTACTTAAAATTCAGCCTCTGCTGTACAAAAGTTTGTTGGATCTATGTCACAAATGGTATTCATAATTTGTACTGAAGTCATATGTAGAAAAATTTAGGATGACTTATGATGTAATATATGTGCATTCATTTATTTATGCACACACACACTGAATAAAATATGCATTCTCAGAGGGGGGCAATAATACTACAAATGGGTTGAAAACCAGTTCGTGGCAGTGAAGGGGAGATATAAAAATTATTACATATTATAATCGTTTGTGTTCCTCTTCCTCCAAAGTTCAATCCTACCCAACAAAGTCTTATTTGTTAGTAGTTAGTATTAAAGGTATCTCATTATAGAGCTATTTAATTTAATTTTAATGAAAATGAATTTAATCAATAAAATATAATTTAATTTACATTTAACTTATTCATAAACATTTAAAGGAAATTTGAGTTAGCTAATTTTTCTCTCTAGTGATGCAAAAATGAAAAGGTTTTGATTTATATCTCTACCCTGTCCCCAATTTGTAATTAATAACACTGTGAGAGAACATTAAGTTGAGAATAGAAAATGAAGGCTAGATGATCCAGGCGGCAAAAGTTGTGCAATTATAAACCTTAGTCTACAGGTCATTAAAAGGAAAGTAGAAACATGCAGGGTAAGTAACACAGGTGGGGATAGATTACTGCATCACAAGTTGACACCTTGTTTTATTATTGGCCCACCTATGAACACCGGCTTCCCCTGTTCTCCATCCATGACATCCCCTTACCTACCTGCCTCAGTGATATCCTATCCACTGACTATATCGAAGTGTGAATATCAAGCTCTGTCCACAGGATAATAAGGGCCCCAACATATAAACACTGTCACAGTATTGCCACCGATCATTCTTTGAAGCATCTCTTCCGGTATTGCCAGTTTATGATGCAAACCTGTGCACATCCTTGGGTGACTTTCTAGTCATGTAACTGTCACGAAAGCCAAATTGCTCATGAAATTGTCATTCATGTCTGTCTCTGAGTGGTCTTCCCTAACCTCTCTTTCGCAGCCAAGCTGCACTCATCTTCTTTTCTTTTCCTTTTATTTTTTTTGAGTGGGAGTCTCACTCTATCGCCCAGACTGGAGTGCAGTGGCACGCTCACAGCCACTGCAGCCTCCACCTGCTGAACTCAGGTGATCCTTCTGCCTCAGCCTTCCAAGTAGCCGGAACTACAGGTGCGCGCTACCATGCCCGGCTAATTTTTGATTTATTGTAGAGATGAGGTCTCACCAAGTTGCCTGGGTGGGTCTCAAACCTGCGGGCTCAGGCAATCCACTCGCCTCGGCCTCCCAAAGTGCTGGGATTACAGGCTGAGCCACCAAGCCCGGCCTCATCCTCTTTTCTATCCTTCATAAAAGATGTGGCACTCCCTAAATCTAGCCTGCACCTAACTCCATTTTCACTTTTGTTCTGTCACTTTCATTTTTTTCTTACACATTCTGCTCTCTCTCATCACTTCCTGATGAAATCCGACTAACGTTTAATATTAAACTCAGATGTCCGCTTCTGTAAGAATCCTTACTCAATTTCCCCCACCCTGTCACCAATTTGTAATTAATATCTTTGTGCTCTGTGCCCTTGGTAGCCCTGTTACAGCACCTATTACATTCTGCTTATCTCAGGCTGTGTCAGTACCTTTTCCTCTCTTACTTACTTGCAACTTTTTTGCAGGATGAACAGGGCCTTGTAGATATTTCCATTCCCTTGATTTCCAGGACAGAGTCAGGGACTGGCAAAACATATTTATTAACTTAATCAACCACCATATTTTCCTTAAAAGAATTCATAATGCTTTAAAATTTTAAAAAAATACTTCAAAACAGAAAATAGTCCCAGAGAAAAAAAATTGACAGGTCCCTTAAACCTTTCAAATCAGTTCCTCTGGGTCTTGAGTTGAGCGACTTGGCATGTACTTTTCTATAATTTATGTATATTTGACTATAAAACTATGTTTTTTTTTCAAATCAGAAATAATCAAATTTAGGCTTTTTTTAAAAACAAAATATGATAGGTTTTACACCAAGGTAGCGAACTCCTGGCCAGAACCAGAATTACCCATAGATTTCATTTCTGGGAAGAATTCTGAGAATCGATCGTGTCCGTATGGTGGGAGTCTTTCAGGAGCCGTGTAGGGAAGGTGGACTTGGGGGAAGGTGTTGACTGGATTGCAATGACTCAAGGGTAGAACACAGTAGGGCTCTGGGAGGCACTGACCCCATGTAGCCTGGGTAGAAACTCCACGGGGGAGATACAGCAGCTTCAGCTCTAGCTGAGGCATCCCTACAACTGGCATGCTAGGAGGCAGAACCTCTGGCAGGCAAGGCCCATTGTGTCCCGAGTCTAGTGAGCGATTCATATTCATTCTTTTAACCTCCATAGTAATCCTTTGAGCAGAAAACTGAGGAATTAAATAACTTTCTCAAGATTACATAGAGAGAAAACCACAAAGCTTGAAACAAAACCCAGGCCTGTCATGTCTTGAAATGAAATCCAGAGGCCTATCCTCAAGCTGCCACCTCCAATCCTTGTTCCCAGTGGTTCTGGACAGGACTGAGTTCTGGAGGGACAGTGCTGGCATGCATCACTCCTGCTTCGAGCAAGAAAGAATGCTGTGGCCCTTACAGATGCATGTCGCTTTAAACCACACTGGGAAAAGCTCGATTTTAGAACCTGCCAATAAATCTTGACACTTGCACACAACAACTAAACATTGATTTTCTGGCATTTTCTTTTTAAAAATAAAGAAAAAGTAAAGAAATATCAAGGTATAATTCAGCAACCCTAGATCCAAGGGGGCTTGCATGTAATGTTTACCTATTCCAAAGAAGTCCCCTGGGGAGAGACATTGGTTTATTAGAACTTACAGGAGGCACCGATGGTAGCCAGTTGGTAAAGAAATCTACACCTCAGGACACTACAGCAAGCAGTTTTATAATCAAGCAGGTTAATTATTCTTATTACTATATGGCATTTACAATTACATTGATTAAAAGTATACCTCGGTGGCTCAGGCTGTAATCCCAGCACTTTGGGAGGCCAAGGCAAGCGGATTGCCTGAGCCCGAGGGTTCAAGACCAGCCTGAGCAACTTGGTGAGCCTTCATCTTTACAATAAAAAAAAAAAAAAGTACACCCGCACTGTTTTCAGCATTGCTTGATCACCAGCACCCTGTGATTCATTTCTGGGTATATGCATACTCATCAGACACCAGCCTTGGCCAGAGGCCACTCCTTGAAGGTGGAAGAGAGAAGCCAGGTACAGGGGAAAAGGTATTATATATGTCTGGACAATACCTCACACAAGGGTAAAACATGATTGTTCCTTTCTCACTGGCATGACTCAGTAAACAACAGGGCGCCTACACACCAGTGACTGAGAGCTGTGACTTCATCTTATCCTTAACACTGATTAAGGCTGAATCTGGTTCTCTCTTGGTCCAAAAAGCAAGGAAAGCTAGGGTCATGAAAGATCTTTGGGGGTTGGTGAAAATGTGTTATATTTTTGTTGTGGTGGTAATCACAAAACTATGTATGTTTTCTAAAATGCATCTAGCTATACACTTAAAGTGAGTGAATTGTATTGTATGAAAATGATCCCTCAATAAAGCTGCGAAAAACATAAGTAAAGAAAAGCTTGTATTTTTCAGCACATTTGAATGTCACAGAGATTGTCACAGAGAGCCATTCATAGTGACCCAAGGAACATGAGTTCAGTATATTAACCGCACATGTGCCTTCTGTGAATTGTGCTTGTGGGCTTTCTTCCTGGCCTAATTTCCCCAAATTTAGACAAAGCATGGGTGGGTGGCAATGTGGTACAATTTTATCTTTATTTTGTGGTCCTCATTTGATGCTGATCAACTAGGTTCTAGTGGTTATTTTTAAATTCCTGTTGGTGGGATTCTGCATGTTTAAAAGGATAAAAATTGCTTGTGGTTTTAGATTTTGGGATATTAACTAGAAAGAAATCTCATGAGCCTATATTACCTTTCAAAAGGAAATAATTTATAATCCCACTTCTTTAAGAAAATGATATGACACTAATACAGGAAGTATTTCTGAGAGGTTGAGAAGGAACCAGTCACACAGGTGGGCTGGGTAAGAAAAGACGGAGATCATTAATCTCAGGAGAGTAATCAGCATTTTTGTGTGTGAGAGAGACCATGTTGTATCACTTCCCCTCACTTTTCTGAACAGTATACAATGGGGATGATCATATCTTTATGTTATTGCACATCTAAAGGCCAATGGAATATTTTACCATAGCCCCCACCACCAAAAGCTGTTTCAGTGGTCAATAAAGAAAAGGTTAGCACATTGTGACAGGGAGTTAGATTATTTATTTAATAATCTCTTCCAGTCATGGGGATCTCTCTCTCTCTCTCTCTCTCTCTCTTTCTTAGGCAAACATGGTTCTCAAAGAGTTAATACATTATGAGCCACACAATGATGTTTCAATCAACAATGAATGGCATGTCTGATGGTAGTAATGCAAGATTATAATAAAACGGGAAGATTTCTATCACCTGGTGACATTGTAGCGTTGGTAATGCCATCAGGCAACACATTAGTCAAGCATTTATGGTGATGCTGGTATAAAGAAACCTACTTGCCACCAGTTATATAAAAAACAGCATGTACAATTATGTACAGTACATAATACTTGGTAATGATAACAAATGACTGTGCCACTGACTCACATGTTTACTATAGTATACTTCGTAAATTTTTTTAGTGTACTCCCATTTATAAAAAAATTGATTATAAAGCAGGCAGGTCCTTCTGGAGGTGTTCCAGAAGAAGGCATTGTTGCCATAGGAGATGACAGTTCCATGCATGTCATTGCCCCTGAAGACCTTCCAGTGGGAAAAGATGTCAAGGTGGAAGACGGTAATATTGGTGATACTGATCCTTTGTAGCCCTAGGTTAGTGTGTGTGTTTGTGTCTCCGTTTTTAACAAAGTTCAAAAAGTCAAACCAAAAAAAGTTTTTAAATGAAAAACAGCTTGTAGAATAAGAATATAACAAAGAAAATATTTTTGTACAACTGTAAAATGTGTTTGTGTTTTAAGCTAAGTGCTATCACAAGAGTCAAAAAGTTAAATTAAAACGCTGATGAAGTAAAAGAGTTAATGTGAACTAAGATGAATTTATTTTTATTTTTATTTTTAATTTTTTTTTTGAGTTGGAGTCTCACTCGGTCGCCCAAACTGGAGTGCAGTGGTGCTCCCGGTCACCGCAACCTCGACCTGCTGGGCTCCGGCGATCCTTCCACCTCAGCCTTCCAAGTAGCCAAATTACAGGCATGCACTACTACGCCCGGCTGATTTTTTGATTTGTTGTAGAGATGAGGTCTTGCCTGCCCGGGTGGGTCTCGAACCCGCGGGCTCAGGCCATCCACTCACCTCAGCCTCCCAAAGGCGCGGGATGACAGGCTGAGCCACCGAGCCCAGCTTGAATTTATTATTGAAGAAATAATTTTTAGATACATTGAGTGTAGCCAAGGTGTCCAGTGCTTATAAAGCCTACAGTAGTTTACGGTGATGTCCTAGACCTTCACATTCACTCAACACTCCCTCCCTGATTCATCCAGAGGAACTTCAGTTCTGTGAACTCCATTTGGTGGTAAGTGTCCAAGACAGGTGTGCCACTTTTTTTTTTGTACTGTATTTTTACTGTACCCTTTCTATATTAAGATATGCTTAGATACACAAGTGCTTATAATTGCCTACAAGATTTAGTACAGTAATGTGCTATACAGATTTGTAGCCCAGGAACAATAGGCAATACCATACAGCCTAGGTGCGTAGTAGGTTGTATAAGTAACTCTATGATGTTCGCACAATGACAAAATCATCTAACAACACATTTCTGAGTGTATCTCCAACTTTAAGCAACATATGACTGGATGTCTCTCTTCTGATAATGACTTTTTGCTTTCAAACAACATGACTGGATATTAGCATCTGTGTTTTTGCAAATAAAGCCTGGAAGATACTCTCTAAATCACCTGATTGAAAAAAACAAAAATATTCTTTAGAACGTTCTTTAGGTGCAAATATGTCTGCGGCAGGAGTGTTGTCTATTTTTGAAACAAGTTTCATCTACATGATGAAAATTATTGAAAACTTTTGGGACAAGAAATACATTTTTCTCAAATGCACGCCCCTCTGAGCATGGAAAGGAAACACACAGATAGGACTGGATACTCTCACTCTCTACCAAATTGTTGCCTAAGATTTCACAACTAATTGAGTACCTGGGCTGAATATCATGAAAGTTGAACACCAATTTCCTGTTTAGCATAGACCTGGATTGCTTGTTTGTCCGGTGGCAATCCACACCATGAAGTACCAATGTGCTAGGCATAGCTGAGGCGAGAAAAGACATATAAGAAACCCAAACATTCATTTGAGAGATAAGATGTACACATAGGACATAGTTAGTATGCCTGTAGTATACATTTAAGAACCATAGTGAAACTTAGAGATGGTAAACTGTCCTAAAAATTTAGAAAAAGGAAGCAACCAGGATTGTCCTAGTCATTCTGGACAGCGTCATGACTGGATGGCTTATGAGCACAGCTACTCACTATGGGCATTGCTTATGAAGCAAGCTCAGGATGTAGATTTGGAAATTAAAGCCATGATAAAGAAAGATGCTATTTCCCAAAGTCTGGGACAAGGATACAAATGCAGGCCACATCCCAGATGACTAGAACATGGCAACGTT
>NW_007179523.1:0-917 GCF_000164805.1 Carlito syrichta
GAGACGGACATTCAAAACAAGCATCACCAAGGCAGTCAGCTCTTTTCCGTCAATGCGTTGGGCAGAGCAATTTGTGTATCCTCCCACACAAAAATTTGAAAGGGAGAAACATTTCAGAATGCACCCAGGGAATTCACCAAGTAATGCGTTCTTGCTCCACTGTGGGGTTCCCATCGCCCCCTGGGTGGCAGCGTAGAGCTGCACATGGGCAAAGCGTGTCCCATGAGAGAACTCTTAGTTCAAACAGAGGCGCTCTGCACAGCCGAAGTCCAAATGAGAAGAAAACCGCGAGACTCAGACTCATGTGTTGCAGCATGCACCAAGTGAGAATAACATAGATAGCCCCTAAAGAGCGCTGCACATTTTGAAAAGCTCCTTCCCCGGGAAGATGCACATGCACAACAAGCCTCACAGAGGCCGTCTACGCTTATTCAGCAAGGCCAACGCGAGAGTGACTGCATTTCCTAGCCTAGAGAAACGCCAAGGGGTAAAACGTTTCAGGGCTCAAACAGAAGGCAAGCACTGCTTTTCTACAAGTGAGTGTGTAGCACTCATTTCACTCAGTCTGACACCATTGACGTGCGCATTCCTACATGTGAAGTATCGACATAACATGCTCGGCTATGCTCATTCAAGCCGTACCTTGAGAATCGTGTATTACACCGTACAGCACACAAGAATCAAACTACTGGAAAATACATCACAATGCAGTAAACATTTGACACAGCATTCCCCAAGCTGATGCACACTCACAGCCCGCAAGCCAAGCCTGTCAGCTCTTCCTCGTAAATGCCAACGGAAGAGCAATGGCTTTGGATAGGAGACGGACAGGTCAAATCAAAAACACTTTAGAATTCAGTAGGTGAACAAATCATGCTTTCCCAAAGATGACAGCGAACCGGTCATGTCGCTCAGTG
>NW_007179524.1:0-814 GCF_000164805.1 Carlito syrichta
CATTTTGGTTAGCTAAAGTTAGAGTTGGACATTTTCCAGAGCTCTTATTGCAATATTCTGCTGACATCAGCAAACTAGTGAGTTTACAGAAGCAGATGTGTAGTGGGTAAAGATACAATTTATCTTGCAATGTTTACAGAGGAGAAACCAAAGAAAAACCTCCAGGAAGGGAGTAATGCCTGTTTCAAGGCTGAAGTCATTTCTTTCATCCTCCCCCATACAATTCCAGGGGCAGAGGCTGCTTCTTTACCCTTTCACAGTTGGAAGAGGCTATGCTCTGCTTCAGGTAATCATTTTTTTGGAGGATCTTTCAACGCACTTGCCCATTTCATGAATGGTGATTTGCAAGTGCACCTGCCACACTTCCCTGAGTACTCAGCAGTTTTTACCCAAAACGGCATGACTTCCATGCCCACCCTTCCCACTCACCTGATCTCAAGTGACTTTTTATTGTTTCTCTGGATAAAAAAGTCCTCAAAGGGAAATATTTTGCTGATGTGGAAGAGGCCAAACAAATGAACAAAAGGCAGAAACTCTAAAAGACTTCAAGGTGGACTAGTTCAAAAACTGTTCTTAGCAATGGAAAAAGCATCTCAGTAGGTGTATTGCATCAAAGAGTACTTCAAAGGTGAGACTGAAGTTTTAACATGTAAGATTAAATATGTAATAATTTTTTGTAAGTAAATTTCTATATTTAGAAGGGGGCTCCTCTCTTGTACCTCTGAAGTAGAACATTGTTAGTGTGTCTCTGGCCTTGTCAGCTGAAAGCAAACCACTCCTGGTGGACATTAGACCAGGTGTGTAGAAAAATCAT
>NW_007179525.1:0-832 GCF_000164805.1 Carlito syrichta
CCACCCTTCCCACTCACCTGATCTCAAGTGACTTTTTATTGTTTCTCTGGATAAAAAAGTCCTCAAAGGGAAATATTTTGCTGATGTGGAAGAGGCCAAACAAATGAACAAAAGGCAGAAACTCTAAAAGGCTTCAAGGTGGACTAGTTCAAAAACTGTTCTGAGCAATGGAAAAAGCATCTCAATAGGTGTATTGTATCAAACAAAGAGTACTTCAAAGGTGAGACTGAAGTTTTAACATGTAAGATTAAATATGTAATAATTTTTTGTAAGTAAATTCCTATATTTAGAAGGGGGCTCCTCTCTTGTACCTCTGAAGTAGAACATTGTTAGTGTGTCTCTGGCCTTGTCAGCTGAAAGCAAACCACTCCTGGTGGACATTAGGACCAGGTGTGTAGAAAAATCATCCTCCAGATTAGATCAGAAGCTACACATCAGTGCCAGGGAATGTGTTAATTTACTGCAGCCATGAAGCTGTGCCATCTGGCACAGCAGCTGCAATCGAAGTCACCTTGGTTAAGCTTATGCCAACCCACTGCCATTCTTCAAGATCTATCTGTCTTCTGCATAGACCAGACAGGAGAGTTGAATGGGGATGTGGTGGGAATCTTGCATGTTTCAAGTCCTTGATGGTAGCATAATGGACCTCACTTCACAGATGAGAGAACCAGTGTGGGCACCCTCCCAGCTGCTGACTGTGTCTGTTCCAACTAGGAAGGTGACCACAGGATTGGCTCAGGGTCTCACTGAATTCACTGTGATATGGACCTGAGCAAAAGTCCACATATCACTGAACTCCATAAGCCTGCATTCTGATAGGGGCCAGAGTGAC
>NW_007179526.1:0-837 GCF_000164805.1 Carlito syrichta
CAATGGAAAAAGCATCTCAGTAGGTGTATTGCATCAAACAAAGAGTACTTCAAAGGTGAGACTGAAGTTTTAACATGTAAGATTAAATATGTAATAATTTTTTGTAAGTAAATTCCTATATTTAGAAGGGGGCTCCTCTCTTGTACCTCTGAAGTAGAACATTGTTAGTGTGTCTCTGGCCTTGTCAGCTGAAAGCAAACCACTCCTGGTGGACATTAGGACCAGGTGTGTAGAAAAATCATCCTCCAGATTAGATCAGAAGCTGCACATCAGTGCCAGGGAATGTGTTAATTTACTGCAGCCATGAAGCTGTGCCATCTGGCACAGCAGCTGCAATCGAAGTCACCTTGGTTAAGCTTATGCCAACCCACTGCCATTCTTCAAGATCTATCTGTCTTCTGCATAGACCAGACAGGAGAGTTGAATGGGGATGTGGTGGGAATCTTGCATGTTTCAAGTCCTTGATGGTAGCATAATGGACCTCACTTCACAGATGAGAGAACCAGTGTGGGCACCCTCCCAGCTGCTGACTGTGTCTGTTCCAACTAGGAAGGTGACCACAGGATTGGCTCAGGGTCTCACTGAATTCACTGTGATATGGACCTGAGCAAAAGTCCACATATCACTTGAACTCCATAAGCCTGCATTCTGATAGGGGCCAGAGTGACCTTTTGAGTTTCCTGGGGGTGATGTTGGTTCAAAGCCAGTATCTAGTAGTTCATCAAAGGTCTGATCATTCTTTTCCTCAATGCATAGTCACCCCGGTAAAAGGTCATGGATTCCTATGGGGAAGGCTGGGAGAAAGGTTAATAGAACACATTTTCGGTAGTGTCCTAG
>NW_007179527.1:0-2278 GCF_000164805.1 Carlito syrichta
AGTCCACATATTACTTGAACTCCATAAGCCTGCATTCTGATAGGGGCCAGAGTGACTTTTTGAGTTTCCTGGGGGTGATGTCGGTTCAAAGCCAGTATCTAGTAGTCCATCAAAGGTCTGATCATTCTTTTCCTCAATGCATAGTCACCCCGGTAAAAGGTCATGGATTCCTATGGGGAAGGCTGGGAGAAAGGTTAATAGAACACATTTTCGGTAGTGTCCTAGAATCCTTCCTCGAGGGGACCTGGCCTCCTCTTTATTGAAGAGATTCTGGGTCTGTAAACTGGCTCACATCTGAGAATTTATTGAGGCTCCATGACTTTGTTCTCATGACCGAAGTTAGTCTTTTGTTCACTTTACTAGAACTTTTCTGCATGTACAGATCAAACAAACGTTTAGTAGGCTTCCTATTTCACTGAAGGAACACAACAATTTATGCCATAGGTCTGCAGGAGTCAGACTACTCTGACTGCTGGTCTGACTCTGCTGTCCATTAAGGTAACTACACCCACAGTGCCTTTGACAATTAATTGAGTGACAGCCTTTGGTCCCTGCCACCTGAGGCTCCAATCACTGCCACTGCATTTAGGTTTTCCATATGATTGGCTGAGGTTCCCACTACAGGGAAGAGCAATAACAAAGCTTTTCAAAGATGTTAGAGCTCTCCTCAAAATGTATTTCTCAAAATATTGGTGAAGTGTTTATCTTCTGGATTCTCTCAGTGAAGGTGAATAAGTCTTAAATGACAGATTCACCCTAACATTCTAGTCTTCCTAATCATTTGAATTATTTTTTTCTACATTAAACTAAGAATAATTGATATTTCCAATTTACTCACTGTGGACCATCTTTTGAACCATGTTTCAGTCAACCAACTAAATTGTCAGTGCCCTTCCTAACTCCTTGAACTGTAACATTAATGCAGAATCTCTGCTTAGTGGACCCATATCAATAAATTCAGGCTTACCCAAGTTGAAGTTCCTTCCATCATTATCCCACAACCTTAATATCAATTCCCAGACATGTTCCTCAGCTTTCTGCTTATATAATTTAGAAACTCAGGGAGTTCTTTTGTAGTGTAGTATGTATCCCTCTGGGTAACACTTTGAATATCTCCTTTAGGAGCCTGCTGGAACTTGTCTCTTTGTGCATCTGGAAACAGGGTTATAGTGGTGGTGGATCCCGTGGATAATTAGCAGTGCTTTGCATGATAACTGCTTCAGGGGAGGCTATGACTGTTTCTTTGGGCAACACAGGGTTAATCCCCTCAGATGGAGATAAAAGGGGGATACCACTGTAGTGGGTGCCTGCCATTGGGGGTAAGTAGTCACTGCCATTAGGGGTAGGAAGTCCACCTTCTGGGGTAGAAGAGACCACTTTTATTTGGGATGGAGAGGCTACTACCACTGGGTAGAGAGGCCTCTTCCAATGGCAAAGAAGACTCATGAGAAATTAGGGGTTTAACATCCCCAGCTTCATCAGTGTCTTCTCATACATCCCCATTCAACTTGTGCAATTTCATTTTTTTCCAATCATGCAAGGCTGGGAGTTCAACTTTTATTGTAATGAGGTCAATTGCAGGATTAGGTCAAGATTTTGATTATCAACAATTTCAGTCCTTGATCTGGGAATTTGATTCCTCTGCTAATTCTTTCTCTCACCATTTTGACCAGTGACATTAGAAGCAACCAACCTATATCACTGCATTACTTAGTTTTCCAAAAATACTTGAAAATATTCTACTAAAAATCACTTAGCTCTTTGCTTTTCATAAGTGGATTGGTTAAGAATATCTAATGTAACCATTTTATATATCTCTAAAAACAGTTTACTCCATAAATTATAAGTGCTCTTTTTGCATTTTTAAATATAATCTGATGAGAAAACTCTTTCCAGAAACTCCATGTCCAATTCAGAAAAAAACTCATCCTTAAAATTCTGTTCTAGCCGGCTCGGTGGCTCAGCTTGTAATACCATGCTTTGGGAGGCTGAGATGGCTCAGTCTGCAATCCCGTGCTTTGAGAGCCTGAGCCCGTGGGTTCGAGGCCTGTCTGGGCAACTTGGTGATACCTCATCTCTACAATAAATCAAAAAATTAGCCAGACGTGGTAGCACATGCCTGTAGTTCCAGCTAGTTGGAAGACTGAGGCAGAAGGATCGTTGGAGCCCGGCAGGTGGAGGCTGTGGTGGCTGGGAGTGTGCCATGCACTCCAGTTGGGTGACAGCGTGAGACTTCAACTCAAAAAAAAATTATGTTCTAGAGTCACTCTTGGTACTA
>NW_007179528.1:0-3347 GCF_000164805.1 Carlito syrichta
TTGTGCATTTCATTTTTTTCCAATCATGCAAGGCTGAGAGTTCAACTTTTATGTAATGAGGTCAATTGCAGGATTAGGTCAAGATTTTGATTATCAACAATTTCAGTCCTTGATCTGGGAATTTGATTCCTCTGCTAATTCTTTCTCTCACCATTTTGACCAGTGACATTAGAAGCAACCAACCTATATCACTGCATTACTTAGTTTTCCAAAAATACTTGAAAATATTCTACTAAAAATCACTTAGCTCTTTGCTTTTCATAAGTGGATTGGTTAAGAATATCTAATGTAACCATTTTATATATCTCTAAAAACAGTTTACTCCATAAATTATAAGTGCTCTTTTTGCATTTTTAAATATAATCTGATGAGAAAACTCTTTCCAGAAACTCCATGTCCAATTCAGAAAAAAACTCATCCTTAAAATTCTGTTCTAGCCGGCTCGGTGGCTCAGCTTGTAATACCATGCTTTGGGAGGCTGAGATGGCTCAGTCTGCAATCCCGTGCTTTGAGAGCCTGAGCCCGTGGGTTCGAGGCCTGTCTGGGCAACTTGGTGATACCTCATCTCTACAATAAATCAAAAAATTAGCCAGACGTGGTAGCACATGCCTGTAGTTCCAGCTAGTTGGAAGACTGAGGCAGAAGGATCGTTGGAGCCCGGCAGGTGGAGGCTGTGGTGGCTGGGAGTGTGCCATGCACTCCAGTCTGGGTGACAGCGTGAGACTTCAACTCAAAAAAAATTATGTTCTAGAGTCACTCTTGGTACTAAATCAGAATGAGTGAGGGTTCTCCAGAGAAACAGTACCAATAGGACATATGTAGATATATATTAGAGGATTTATTACAAGAATGACTCATGGCATTATGGAGACTGAGAAGTCCCATGATATAAACCAGGTGGAGAATCAGGAAAGCCAGTGGTGCAACTCAGTATGAGTCTGAAGTCCTGAGAAACTAAGCAGCTAATGGTGCAATTCTTATTCAGAGATTGAAGGCCTGAGGTACTTACAAGGGGGCAAGGGTGAGGTGTTGGTGCATGTCTCAATGTCCAACGGTCCAAGAAGTAGTAGCTTCAATGTCTGAGGGCAGGAGAAAATGACTGTCCCAGCTCAAGGAGAGAGCCCTGGGTGCTGGGAGGGTGAAAATTCACGAGGCCTGGGGCGCTCGGCCCAGGGTGTTGGGAGGGCAAAAATGCACGAGGTCAAAGGTGCTAGGCCTGGGGTGGGGGGGCAAAAATGGACGAGACCCAGGGCACTGGGCCCAGGGTGCCAGGAGGGGGAAAATGCATGAGGTCCAGGGTGCTGGGCCTGGGGCACTGAGAGGGCGAAAATGCATGATGCCCAGGGTGCTGGGCCCAGGAAGCCAGGAAGGGGAAAATGAGTGAGGTCCAGGGCACTTAGCCCAGGGTGCCAGGAGGGCAAAAGTGCGGGAGACCCGTGGCACCTGGCCCAGGGTCCCGGGAGGGTGAAAATGCATGAGGTCTGGGGCACTGGACCCGGGGAATCAGGAGGGCAAAAATGCATGAGGCCCAGGGTGCTGGGCCGGGGATGCCAGATGGGCAAAAATGCGGGCCTGTAATACTGGGCCTGGGGAGCTGGAGGGATGAAAATGCACAAGGCCTGAGGCACTGGGCATGGGGTGCCTGGAGGGCAAAAATGTGTGAGGTCAGAAGCGCTGTGCCTGGGGCACAGTGAGGGGAAAAATGTGCAAGGGCCGGGTCTCCAGGCCCAGGGAGGGTGAAAATGCATGGGGGGGCTGGGCCTAGGGCGCTGGTAGGGCGAAAGTGCAAGAGGCCTGGGGTGCTGGGCGTGGGCTGCCACGAGGATGAAAATGCACGAGGCCTGGGGCAATGGGCCCAGGGTGCCAGAAGGATGAAAATGTGTGAGGCCCAGACTGCTGGGCCCAGGGCAATGGGAGGGTGAAAAGGCCCAAGGCCCAGGCACTGGGCCTGGGGAGCCAGGAGGGAGAAAATGCGTGGGGCTCCGGGCGCTGGGCCTGAAGCACCGGCAGGGCAAAAATGTGTGAAGCCAGGGTGTGGGGTCCGGGATGGTGGGAGGGTGAAAATTCGCGAGGCCTGGGGCTTTGGGTCCAGGGCGCTGGGAGAGCAAAAATTCGCAAAGCCTGGGGCGCTGGACCCCGGGCACCCAAAGGGTAAAAATGCCCAAAGCATGGGTGCTGGGCCCGGGGCACCAGGAGAGTGAAAGTGGGAGAGGTGGGGGACCTGGGGTGCTGGAAGGGCGAAAATGCTCAAGTCCTGCAGTGCGGAGCTGGGCCCCGGGGTGCTGGGAGGGTGAAAATGCACGAGGCCCAGGGCGCTGGGCCCGGGATGCTGTGAGTATGAAAATTCACGAGGCTTCAGGTGCTGGGCCCGGGGCACTGGAAGGTGAAAATGAGTGAGCCCTGGGGTGCTAGGCTCAGGGCACGGGCCCAGGGTGCCCCGAGGGCAAAATTGCATGAGGCCGGAGGCACTGGGCCTAGGGTGCCAAAAGGGCGAAAAATACTTGAGCTGGGCCGGTCGCTGGGCCTTGGATGACAGGAGGGCGAAAAGACCTGAGGCTCGGGGCATTCGACCCAGGGCGCCAGGAGGATGAAAATGCGTGACGGGGTACTGGGCCAGGAGCGCCAGGAGGGTGAAAATGTGCAGGGCCTGGGTCACTGTGCCCCAGGCACCAGGAGGGTGAAAATACACGAGGTCTGAGGCGCTAGACCCTTGGCGCTGGCAGTGAGAAAATGCTAGAAGCCTGGGGCACTGGGCACAGGGCATCGGGAAGGCGAGAATGTGGGAGACCCTGGGTTCTGGGTCCGAGGCGCTGGGAGGGTGAAAATGCACGAGGCCTTGAACACTGGGGACAGAAGGACAGAAGGTCAGCTTGGCACTGATAACCATATGTGTGTGTCATTTATTTATTAATTTAATTTATGTATTTAAATAAATAAAGCAGCTCCACAGAGTATAACCATAGACTTTTGTCCTCCACTGTAGCAGATGCTATTGAGGTGTCCCCTTCACACAATCCCCACAACTCCCTTCTCTGGTGCACAGTGGCCCACATGCAGCCTACGTGGGGACACACGTACTAGCCTAACAGGTCATCTGCATCTCCCTGAGCGATGCTGGGTGGGGAGTGGAAAACCCCAGGATCCCTGGACACAGATGGGTACACACACCCTAGGCTGCTCCCTGGAGAGCTGGATCCATTTCAGGAGTGCAGCCTTCAAGCCAGGAGGGAGCACTGAGCCAGCAGGTCCCCTTGCTACCGCTGGGAGTCTGAGCTGTGGAGGACAGGAGTCTTTGCTCTAAGTGAGCACTCCCTGGCAGTAAGCTCTGTCCACCCCAGGCAATATGC
>NW_007179529.1:0-1049 GCF_000164805.1 Carlito syrichta
CAATTCAGAAAAAAACTCATCGTTAAAATTCTGTTCTAGCCGGCTCGGTGGCTCAGCTTGTAATACCATGCTTTGGGAGGCTGAGATGGCTCAGTCTGCAATCCCGTGCTTTGAGAGCTGAGCCCGTGGGTTCGAGGCCTGTCTGGGCAACTTGGTGATACCTCATCTCTACAATAAATCAAAAAATTAGCCAGACGTGGTAGCACATGCCTGTAGTTCCAGCTAGTTGGAAGACTGAGGCAGAAGGATCGTTGGAGCCCGGCAGGTGGAGGCTGTGGTGGCTGGGAGTGTGCCATGCACTCCAGTCTGGGTGACAGCGTGAGACTTCAACTCAAAAAAAATTATGTTCTAGAGTCACTCTTGGTACTAAATCAGAATGAGTGAGGGTTCTCCAGAGAAACAGTACCAATAGGACATATGTAGATATATATTAGAGGATTTATTACAAGAATGACTCATGGCATTATGGAGACTGAGAAGTCCCATGATATAAACCAGGTGGAGAATCAGGAAAGCCAGTGGTGCAACTCAGTATGAGTCTGAAGTCCTGAGAAACTAAGCAGCTAATGGTGCAATTCTTATTCAGAGATTGAAGGCCTGAGGTACTTACAAGGGGGCAAGGGTGAGGTGTTGGTGCATGTCTCAATGTCCAACGGTCCAAGAAGTAGTAGCTTCAATGTCTGAGGGCAGGAGAAAATGACTGTCCCAGCTCAAGGAGAGAGCCCTGGGTGCTGGGAGGGTGAAAATTCACGAGGCCTGGGACGCTCGGCCCAGGGTGTTGGGAGGGCAAAAATGCACGAGGTCAAAGGTGCTAGGCCTGGGGTGGGGGGGCAAAAATGGACGAGACCCAGGGCACTGGGCCCAGGGTGCCAGGAGGGAGAAAATGCATGAGGTCCAGGGTGCTGGGCCTGGGGCACTGAGAGGGCGAAAATGCATGATGCCCAGGGTGCTGGGCCCAGGAAGCCAGGAAGGGGAAAATGAGTGAGGTCCAGGGCACTTAGCCCAGGGTGCCAGGAGGGCAAAAGTGCGGGAGACCCGTGGCACCTGGC
>NW_007179530.1:0-735 GCF_000164805.1 Carlito syrichta
ATGTGCAGGGCCTGGGTCACTGTGCCCCAGGCACCAGGAGGGTGAAAATACACGAGGTCTGAGGCGCTAGACCCTTGGTGCTGGCAGTGAGAAAATGCTAGAAGCCTGGGGCACTGGGCACAGGGCATCGGGAAGGCGAGAATGTGGGAGACCCTGGGTTCTGGGTCCGAGGCGCTGGGAGGGTGAAAATGCACGAGGCCTTGAACACTGGGGACAGAAGGACAGAAGGTCAGCTTGGCACTGATAACCATATGTGTGTGTCATTTATTTATTAATTTAATTTATGTATTTAAATAAATAAAGCAGCTCCACAGAGTATAACCATAGACTTTTGTCCTCCACTGTAGCAGATGCTATTGAGGTGTCCCCTTCACACAATCCCCACAACTCCCTTCTCTGGTGCACAGTGGCCCACATGCAGCCTACGTGGGGACACACGTACTAGCCTAACAGGTCATCTGCATCTCCCTGAGCGATGCTGGGTGGGGAGTGGAAAACCCCAGGATCCCTGGACACAGATGGGTACACACACCCTAGGCTGCTCCCTGGAGAGCTGGATCCATTTCAGGAGTGCAGCCTTCAAGCCAGTAGGGAGCACTGAGCCAGCACGTCCCCTTGCTACCGCTGGGAGTCTGAGCTGTGGAGGACAGGAGTCTTTGCTCTAAGTGAGCACTCCCTGCAGTAAGCTCTGTCCACCCCAGCAATATGCAGGGCCTGTGTTCTCTGTTGCCTGGG
>NW_007179531.1:0-747 GCF_000164805.1 Carlito syrichta
GAAGGACAGAAGGTCAGCTTGGCACTGATAACCATATGTGTGTGTCATTTATTTATTAATTTAATTTATGTATTTAAATAAATAAAGCAGCTCCACAGAGTATAACCATAGACTTTTGTCCTCCACTGTAGCAGATGCTATTGAGGTGTCCCCTTCACACAATCCCCACAACTCCCTTCTCTGGTGCACAGTGGCCCACATGCAGCCTACGTGGGGACACACGTACTAGCCTAACAGGTCATCTGCATCTCCCTGAGCGATGCTGGGTGGGGAGTGGAAAACCCCAGGATCCCTGGACACAGATGGGTACACACACCCTAGGCTGCTCCCTGGAGAGCTGGATCCATTTCAGGAGTGCAGCCTTCAAGCCAGGAGGGAGCACTGAGCCAGCAGGTCCCCTTGCTACCGCTGGGAGTCTGAGCTGTGGAGGACAGGAGTCTTTGCTCTAAGTGAGCACTCCCTGGCAGTAAGCTCTGTCCACCCCAGGCAATATGCAGGGCCTGTGTTCTCCTGTTGCCTGGGAAGCCTTCCCTTTGATTTGCTGGTCATACTGAAAATTGACTGAGGCTCCCCTGGATGCAGAATAACTTTCAATCAAACTTAATTAAGGGAAGACCAGTCATTTTTATCTCGAGTTTTCTCTCAGCAGTGCTTTTCTTCTAATTAGAACTTGAGAACATCCCCCTGTCAGTGATGCCTTGGGCTACAGAGCAGTGACCATTCTTGGTGACCTGACAGGCACCTCCA
>NW_007179532.1:0-852 GCF_000164805.1 Carlito syrichta
TTAGGAAAATAAAACTATCATAAATAATACAGCTTTTAAGTCTAATATTTGTGTACAATTTTCTTGGTGCAATCTTTATTTCTGCTTGTTTATTTTGATTAAATGTTACAAATGTGCAATTTTTAGAGGAAAGTTTCCATTATAAATTAGAAGGAAATATAAAATCACATTACCTTTATATTTTAACACAATTTTTATTTTTATTTTATTTATTTATTTATTTATTTATTTTTTGAGTTGGAGTCTCACTCTATCACCCAGATTGGAGTGCAGTAGCCGTTCCCGGCCACCGCACCCTCAATCTGCTGGACTCCGGCGATCCTTCCGTCTCAGCCTTCCAAGCGGCCAGAATTACAGGCATGTGCTACCACGCCCGGCTGATTTTTTGATTTATTGTAGAGATGAGGTCTCACTGCCCAGGCAGGTCTCGAACCCGTGGGCTCAGGTAATCCACTCACCTAGCCTCCCAAAGGTGCAGGATTACAGGCTGAGCCACCAAGCCCGGCTACACAATTTATATTTTTAAAAAAGTATTTCCATTGAATCCCCCAGTATTTTCTCTACCTATGGTATAATGCTGTACTCTGCAACAAAGTATTCAATTAATCTTACACTTTTAATCACCAAGCAATTAAAATGAGACACACAGAAAAACAGAGATTTTGTGGCCCAATATATATAAAACAAAATAACATGGATATTTACAAAGTAGTAAGTTCTTGGGCTCTGCATTAATATAAAAATTTAGATAAATAAAAATTCCGGAGAATTGATCATGATGTTAGCAAAAGCAATGTTCAAATCCTGTAGAAACTGCTCAAAGGCTGTTCCACATACTAAAACCATCCAAAA
>NW_007179533.1:0-902 GCF_000164805.1 Carlito syrichta
TGAAAATATTTCGATAACTCTAAAATATGTAAAATTGATTCACCTATCTGTCTCCCTTGATACAAACATTTGTTGAGAAAATGAGTGAACCATATGAAAAAGCATGGCTGAATTTACTAAGACAAATGTAGAAGAAAGAATATAACAATGACCTGTGCCTGGTGCTTGGTAAAGCATGTTATTTTGGAATTGACTATTCACCAAGTGTTTAACAAAACTTAACCTGCTATAAACTATTTACATTCATGTATCCAAAAGTAGTGGTAAAATCTAGGAGTCAGTTCATAATATTGATTATTCTTCTTTGCCTCACAATCAGAGAATGGACGCATAAAAAATAGATTCTCTTATGTTGTTTCACCATCAATTTATATCTGCCTAAGTGGGACAATATATTTTCTTTTCTTTAATAACAGAAACTGGCCTTTCTGTGAAATAGATGAATATGCTTGGGTTTATTTTAGCAGGCTCCAAAACTTCTTATTAAGCACTACTTCATAGAAAATAACAAATTATATGTTGTGGTCTGATTGCTTAAAACAAATATTTCCTAGAGGAAAAAACATTAGAATTTTGAAAAGATATTAAATACTTTAGACAGAAAAAGTACTCTTGAAAATAAAAGCTGATGTGAATGCAATTCAAATTTAATATAGTTGAAATGTAAAGTAAAAATACCTTACACCTGGGTAGAATGGCGTGGGTAAAATTTTCTCCTGGGGATAACATTAGCATGTTCTCTAAATTTATTTTTTATCAAAGAAAAAGTGAAGATCATCTTTTTATATTTCCTTAAACTAACACAGAGTTTATTCTTAGACTAACAAATTAATAAAACAAATATTTTAAAAGAATTAGCATATGTTTCTCTTTATGAATATGAAAGGGCTCTTCTTAGTTTG
>NW_007179534.1:0-794 GCF_000164805.1 Carlito syrichta
AAATAATTAGAGAAATAATACAGCTGTAGTGACCTCTTTGTTTTCAGTTACTCAAGACAAATAAACATAATTACTGTGTGGGTAATAGCCTCATTTCTTCTGTCACTTAACCATAATTCTATTGACCTAAATAATCACCACAGATGTAAGAAGTTGGAAAGGATACAATAAAATTTTAAGTTAAAAAAAAAGTTTTAATTTTTTTTTTGGTATTTCATTAGTAAGGACAACAATCTAACTCTTTCATGAATTGCAAATCTGGAAATTATAATATTAAAAATATGTAATCATCAGCTGTTCAGTTATTTAATATGCATAGTGTTTTACTCTACAGATGGATTCCACACAATTTCAAAGTAATTAGTGTTACAGTATGACATCGCATCTGTCTATGGATATGGCTCTTTGGTATTGCATTGCTTAAGGTTATGCAGGTGGCCCAAAGTTGTGTGAAGTTGCAGAGACAGTATTAGTTCTGTATCAGAAGAGACTGGCTGGGCGCCCTTTCAACAAGGCCCTGGGCATCCACCCAACATAGCTAGAACAGGGTTGAGGGAGTCCAGCAAAGGAGAGTTGTCCTAGTGTGAGCAAGTGTGTGAGTGTGAGTGCATGGGACAGGGCGTGAGTTGCAGGGTGGACTTGTGCACAGCAAGTTACAAAGGCCACCGTGTCTATGGTCTTTGGTCGGGGCAGGACAGAGGGAAACACGCAGCACAGCCTACATGGGGTGGTAGCGTCGGGTGAATTTGGAGAGGGGCCTGCATTGGAGGGTGACGGGAGGATGTCACGGAAGG
>NW_007179535.1:0-713 GCF_000164805.1 Carlito syrichta
TGCATTGCTTAAGGTTATGCAGGTGGCCCAAAGTAGTGTGAAGTTGCAGAGACAGTATTAGTTCTGTATCAGAAGAGACTGGCTGGGTGCCCTTTTCAACAAGGACCCTGGGCATCCACCCAACATAGCTAGAGCAGGGTTGAGGGAGTCCAGCAAAGGAGAGTTGTCATAGTGTGAGCAAGTGTGTGAGTGTGAGTGCATGGGACAGGGCGTGAGTTGCAGGGTGGACTTGTGCACAGCAAGTTACAAAGGCCACCGTGTCTATGGTCTTTGGTCGGGGCAGGACAGAGGGAAACACGCAGCACAGCCTACATGGGGTGGTAGCGTCGGGTGAATTTGGAGAGGGGCCTGCATTGGAGGGTGACGGGAGGATGTCACGGAAGGATTCCAGGGCATGGCAGGATAAGGGGGCAAGCATCGAGCGTGCATACGGTAAACGTGTGTGTGGCATACCATATCCCACAATGTTAGAGTGTTGTGAGTGTTGCGAGCACATCTACAGAGATGTCATTTGGGCGGCCAGGAATCCACCACTGCTGCCGTCCAACACTGGCCCACCCGCTGGACCTACTACACCGCAGTCCCTTGTTCTGTCCCTCCCGGTCAATGCAGCCCACACCCTTCCCTCCGCAAAGCAAGTGCATGTCACAGGGTCACTGGTTCATTGTGTCCACGCTGGAACCCCCAGAACCCCCTGGAATCCCCCACATCAT
>NW_007179536.1:0-1266 GCF_000164805.1 Carlito syrichta
CCAGGAATCCACCACTGCTGCCGTCCAACACTGGCCCACCCGCTGGACCTACTACACCGCAGTCCCTTGTTCTGTCCCTCCCGGTCAATGCAGCCCACACCCTTCCCTCCGCAAAGCAAGTGCATGTCACAGGGTCACTGGTTCATTGTGTCCACGCTGGAACCCCCAGAACCCCCTGGAATCCCCCACATCATCATCAGAACTATCAATGAGAGGCAAACATGCAAGACAAGGTGAAGAATGATCGCACCTGGGCGGAAGCTGACCTTCTGGTAGGTATGCCCTCCATCTTCTATCCCTGCTAACCCTGGGCTTTGCTGCGCTCCCTGTGCCAGCCTGCAGGGCCAGAGATGACCGTTTCCTGCCTGAGCCACCACCAACTTGGCCAGTTTCTTGCTCTTTGTCATTCTGAGAGAATGGGCTAGCCCCAGGCGCGCGCGCGTGTGTGTGTGTGTGTACGTGTGTGCATGCACGCATGTGCATGAAGGGGCCAGGGACTCTCTCTCTGGGAGCCCGTGCCAGGGATCCCAAGGGATACTTCTCCCAGGCCTGCGCTCGTGGGACTCAGCTGTGTTTCTCCACAGGTGAAGCTCTCAACTCCTCTTTGCTCCCTTCTCTGTCACTCAGGAGACATTTGTGTAGCAATTACTGCTCCCCCCTGGCCTTTCCACCCCCGGAATTTCATCAGTAACTGTTCACAGTCTGTTCAGCGTTTGTTTTATACATGCATGCATGATGTGTCCGACACGGATTTGGGAGGGGCGGATGCATGTGGGTTTAGGTGGCTTAGTGCCTGTGTGTTGTGTCCTGTGCATCATGGGTGCACACTAGTACATGCATGATTTTGTGTGGATGCCGTGCTTGTGTGTGTAGTCATTGTGTTTGGCTCAATGTTGGTGTGTACATTCCTTCCACGTGTGTGCAATTGTGTGAGCCTGTGTATCGGGTGTGTGTGTGTGTGTGTGTGTGTGTGTGTGTGTGTGTTCAAGGAAGTTGGATCAGTGTCATTTGTTTTGTAGCTGGAGGATTAGAAGAGTGTACAATTAAGTGTGTTTCACTGCTGGCTTCGTAGGCATTGCTACTTGGCTGCTTTTCCTTTTCTTGAACCTTCTGGAGCTAATGTTTTAATCATCAAAAGATTGGCAGAGGATCTTCAGCATCTTTGGTTTGGTGCATGCATATGTGTGGGTTTTTCTTTTGTTTTCATTTTCTTCTTTTAATGGACAGCTGTAAATGGAGTTTTTTAAAAAAGATATTTCTATACAG
>NW_007179537.1:0-1237 GCF_000164805.1 Carlito syrichta
GCGCTCGTGGGACTCAGCTGTGTTTCTCACAGGTGAAGCTCTCAACTCCTCTTTGCTCCCTTCTCTGTCACTCAGGAGACATTTGTGTAGCACTTACTGCTCCCCCCTGGCCTTTCCACCCCCGGAATTTCATCAGTAACTGTTCACAGTCTGTTCAGCGTTTGTTTTATACATGCATGCATGATGTGTCCGACACGGATTTGGGAGGGGCGGATGCATGTGGGTTTAGGTGGCTTAGTGCCTGTGTGTTGTGTCCTGTGCATCATGGGTGCACACTAGTACATGCATGATTTTGTGTGGATGCCGTGCTTGTGTGTGTAGTCATTGTGTTTGGCTCAATGTTGGTGTGTACATTCCTTCCACGTGTGTGCAATTGTGTGAGCCTGTGTATCGGGTGTGTGTGTGTGTGTGTGTGTGTGTGTGTGTGTGTGTGTGTGTTCAAGGAAGTTGGATCAGTGTCATTTGTTTTGTAGCTGGAGGATTAGAAGAGTGTACAATTAAGTGTGTTTCACTGCTGGCTTCGTAGGCATTGCTACTTGGCTGCTTTTCCTTTTCTTGAACCTTCTGGAGCTAATGTTTTAATCATCAAAAGATTGGCAGAGGATCTTCAGCATCTTTGGTTTGGTGCATGCATATGTGTGGGTTTTTCTTTTGTTTTCATTTTCTTCTTTTAATGGACAGCTGTAAATGGAGTTTTTTAAAAAAGATATTTCTATACAGTGTGCCCCGGGAATTCAGTCTTTCAGGATTTTGCTTGCATAAATTAAATATTTATTCACCAACTTACCATCTGTTATCAATTGGCCAAAAGAAAGTCGACTGCATGCACTGAGGTTGTATGGGTGTGTGTTTGGGGGAGAGGGGTGCACCAGGATGTGTTATTAGGTTGACTTTGTAAAGATTGTTTTACTGTTTTAAGTGTGGTCATTTTTAAAAGCATTTGAGTAACTCCATTATGCTCAAGCAGAACATTTGTCAAAAGTAATTATCTGAGTTTGGTGGAAGGGACTTGCTCTGGTATGTTTTTGAAGAGTTTTAGATAATTGGCCCTATGGCCCAGGAAAGAAGTGACAAAAGTCCTGTTTAATTGTAATTCAGGTATTGGTAGCTGAAGTGGCCAGGCCCCTTTATTTATCTCCTAATTTCATGGTGGGGTATGTTATCATCTCTCCCATTCTCTGTGTTCCTGTTAATTGCTAAATTTCTCTTTCTGTGGATGAATTAGCAGGTGATAGTG
>NW_007179538.1:0-840 GCF_000164805.1 Carlito syrichta
CATTGCTACTTGGCTGCTTTTCTTTTCTTGAACCTTTCTGGAGCTATTGTTTTAATCATCAAAAGATTGGCAGAGGATCTTCAGCATCTTTGGTTTGGTGCATGCATATGTGTGGGTTTTTCTTTTGTTTTCATTTTCTTCTTTTAATGGACAGCTGTAAATGGAGTTTTTTAAAAAAGATATTTCTATACAGTGTGCCTCGGGAATTCAGTCTTTCAGGATTTTGCTTGCATAAATTAAATATTTATTCATCAACTTACCATCTGTTATCAATTGGCCAAAAGAAAGTTGACTGCATACACTGAGGTTGTATGGGTGTGTGTTTGGGGCAGAGGGGTGCACCAGGATGTGTTATTAGGTTGACTTTGTAAAGATTGTTTTACTGTTTTAAGTGTGGTCATTTTTAAAAGCATTTGAGTAACTCCATTATGCTCAAGCATAACATTTGTCAAAAGTAATTATCTGAGTTTGGTGGAAGGGACTTGCTCTGGTATGTTTTTGAAGAGTTTTAGATAATTGGCCCTATGGCCCAGGAAAGAAGTGACAAAAGTCCTGTTTAATTGTAATTCAGGTATTGATAGCTGGAGTGGCCAGGCCCCTTTATTTATCTCCTAATTTCATGGTGGGGTATGTTATCATCTCTCCCATTCTCTGTGTTCCTGTTAATTGCTAAATTTCTCTTTCTGTGGATGAATGAGCAGGTGATAGTGACTCTCCAATGAACTGTCTCTGGGAGAGGACACTTAGTTGTAGACAATGTGTTAGAAATAAGCAGTAAGTGTGAAGTAAAAGTCAGATTGTTGTTATCCCTGAGTTTTTGCTGGAGTGGAGTAAATTACT
>NW_007179539.1:0-821 GCF_000164805.1 Carlito syrichta
TTATTTATCTCCTAATTTCATGGTGGGGGTATGTTATCATCTCTCCCATTCTCTGTGTTCCTGTTAATTGCTAAATTTCTCTTTCTGTGGATGAATGAGCAGGTGATAGTGACTCTCCAATGAACTGTCTCTGGGAGAGGACACTTAGTTGTAGACAATGTGTTAGAAATAAGCAGTAAGTGTGAAGTAAAAGTCAGATTGTTGTTATCACTGAGTTTTTGCTGGAGTGGAGTAAATTACTGCTTGCTCAGTCATTAATACAGAATTGTGTGGGGGTGTTCAAGTATTCTGAAATGCATTATTCATGTTCCTTGGAGGGGCAATCAAGTATTATTATAGCTTTTCAGTATATATTTTAAACAAATGAACAATGAATTGTTTTATAATATTTTAACATAGTCATTTATCAACTTGCCATATCTGCCTGCAGAGGTTTATTTAATAAATAACATCATCCTGATGGAATTTAAAGTGAGTTATCTGTATTCAATCAGTATATATTACTATTCTTTTTTTAATATATATTTTTTATTTTAAAGTTGTGGGATACAGTTAAGGGTTAGGTATACAAATATTCATTGTGCCGGTACCCTTGTTGATGAGGTGTGCCCCCCTTTCCCTAGACAGATGTTGACTACCATTAATCTCATCTCTCTTCCCCTACTTGTCCCCCCCCATAGTTTCCCACCACTATCAATCCTTTTCTTATAGTATTACGGTAGTTGTTCAAGGTCTGCTTATGAGTGAGAACATGTGATGCACAGATCTTTGTTTCTGTGAGAGATCACTCAATATTAGAAACTCTAATTCCATTCAGGTTG
>NW_007179540.1:0-817 GCF_000164805.1 Carlito syrichta
GATGAATGAGCAAGTGATAGTGACTCTCCAATGAACTGTCTCTGGGAGAGGACACTTAGTTGTAGACAATGTGTTAGAAATAAGCAGTAAGTGTGAAGTAAAAGTCAGATTGTTGTTATCACTGAGTTTTTGCTGGAGTGGAGTAAATTACTGCTTGCTCAGTCATTAATACGGAATTGTGTGGGGGTGTTCAAGTATTCTGAAATGCATTATTCATGTTCCTTGGAGGGGCAATCAAGTATTATTATAGCTTTTCAGTATATATTTTAAACAAATGAACAATGAATTGTTTTATAATATTTTAACATAGTCATTTATCAACTTGCCATATCTGCCTGCAGAGGTTTATTTAATAAATAACATCATCCTGATGGAATTTAAAGTGAGTTATCTGTATTCAATCAGTATATATTACTATTCTTTTTTTAATATATATTTTTTATTTTAAAGTTGTGGGATACAGTTAAGGGTTAGGTATACAAATATTCATTGTGCCGGTACCCTTGTTGATGAGGTGTGCCCCCCTTTCCCTAGACAGATGTTGACTACCATTAATCTCATCTCTCTTCCCCTACTTGTCCCCCCCCCATAGTTTCCCACCACTATCAATCCTTTTCTTATAGTATTACGGTAGTTGTTCAAGGTCTGCTTATGGGTGAGAACATGTGATGCACAGATCTTTGTTTCTGTGAGAGATCACTCAGTATTAGAAACTCTAATTCCATTCAGGTTGCTGCAAAATTCATGATTTTGTTCTTTTTTATGGCTTCATAATAGTCTATTGTGTATATGTACCACATTTTTTAATCCAGTCCTC
>NW_007179541.1:0-1001 GCF_000164805.1 Carlito syrichta
TAGAAATAAGCAGTAAGTGTGAAGTAAAAGTCAGATTGCTGTTATCACTGAATTTTGCTGGAGTGGAGTAAATTACTACTTGCTCAGTCATTAATACAGAATTGTGTGGGGGTGTTCAAGTGTTCTGAAATGCATTATTCATGTTTCTTGGAGGGGCAATCAAGTATTATTATAGCTTTTCAGTATATATTTTAAACAAATGAACAATGAATTGTTTTATAATATTTTAACATAGTCATTTATCAACTTGCCATATCTGCCTGCAGAGGTTTATTTAATAAATAACATCATCCTGATGGAATTTAAAGTGAGTTATCTGTATTCAATCAGTATATACTACTATTCTTTTTTTAATATATATTTTTTATTTTAAAGTTGTGGGATACAGTTAAGGGTTAGGTATACAAATATTCATTGTGCCGGTACCCTTGTTGATGAGGTGTGCCCCCCTTTCCCTAGACAGATGTTGACTACCATTAATCTCATCTCTCTTCCCCTACTTGTCCCCCCCCATAGTTTCCCACCACTATCAATCCTTTTCTTATAGTATTACGGTAGTTGTTCAAGGTCTGCTTATGAGTGAGAACATGTGATGCACAGATCTTTGTTTCTGTGAGAGATCACTCAGTATTAGAAACTCTAATTCCATTCAGGTTGCTGCAAAATTCATGATTTTGTTCTTTTTTATGGCTTCATAATAGTCTATTGTGTATATGTACCACATTTTTTTAATCCAGTCCTCTTTTGGTGGACAGCATGGTTGGTTCCATGATCTTGCTATTGTGAACAATGCTGTGATACATGTGCAGGTATCTTTTTTATAGAGTGATTTGAGTTCTTCAGGGTATATTCCCACTAGGGGGATTGCAGGGTCTCATGGAAGATCAATTTTTAGAGCTTTTAGGAATCACCACACTGATTTCCACAGAGGCTGTACTAGTTTACACTCCCACCAACAGGTAGAAGTGTTCCCTTTTTGCCACATCCTCTCCAGCAACTGG
>NW_007179542.1:0-1445 GCF_000164805.1 Carlito syrichta
GCTTTTCAGTATATATTTTAAACAAATGAACAATGAATTGTTTATAATATTTTAACATAGTCATTTATCAACTTGCCATATCTGCCTGCAGAGGTTTATTTAAATAAATAACATCATCCTGATGGAATTTAAAGTGAGTTATCTGTATTCAATCAGTATATATTACTATTCTTTTTTTAATATATATTTTTTATTTTAAAGTTGTGGGATACAGTTAAGGGTTAGGTATACAAATATTCATTGTGCCGGTACCCTTGTTGATGAGGTGTGCCCCCCTTTCCCTAGACAGATGTTGACTACCATTAATCTCATCTCTCTTCCCCTACTTGTCCCCCCCCCATAGTTTCCCACCACTATCAATCCTTTTCTTATAGTATTACGGTAGTTGTTCAAGGTCTGCTTATGAGTGAGAACATGTGATGCACAGATCTTTGTTTCTGTGAGAGATCACTCAGTATTAGAAACTCTAATTCCATTCAGGTTGCTGCAAAATTCATGATTTTGTTCTTTTTTATGGCTTCATAATAGTCTATTGTGTATATGTACCACATTTTTTTAATCCAGTCCTCTTTTGGTGGACAGCATGGTTGGTTCCATGATCTTGCTATTGTGAACAATGCTGTGATACATGTGCAGGTATCTTTTTTATAGACTGATTTGAGTTCTTCAGGGTATATTCCCACTAGGGGGATTGCAGGGTCTCATGGAAGATCAATTTTTAGAGCTTTTAGGAATCACCACACTGATTTCCACAGAGGCTGTACTAGTTTACACTCCCACCAACAGTGTAGAAGTGTTCCCTTTTTGCCACATCCTCTCCAGCAACTGTTATTTTTTGAGTTATTGATAATGGCCACTCTGACCGGAGTTAGGGGTTATCTCAGTGAAGTTTTAATTTGCATCTCCTTGATGACTAGTGAGGTTAAACATTTCTTCCTCTGAGGCAGCAATAATGCTTTTCAAACATGCTTTGAAAATATGTTTTAGTATTGACCTAAACTATACATTTGGCAGCCTGCATTTGGCTTTTGGCCCTCTGTTGGGAGCCAGCCTTGGAGGTCCACATGATTGACAGGGTCCCGGTGGGCCGAAGACCCCGGGCCACAGGGCGAGCCCGGGAAGCTGAGGCCCTTCTGTCTTCCACCTTTGCTGTTTGATACGGCTGAAGAAATTCTGTGCAGTCGTGGAAGAAGAAAATGGCATGTTTATGCGAAGTACTCACTCACACCTAACCTGAGAATGTCATGGTTCATTTTCCCATTTTCCCACTATGCCGCTTAGCCTTTTCTAACATATGCAAGGGTTAAACTCTGAAGCACATCAAGAATGCTTTCTTTCACTTGGTTATAAGTTACTAGATATTGCTTGAGTAAAAAATGATATAAGTATATTCACTCCTTATTTGATTTAGAATTATGCAGCTCAGTGGTCAGACATAAGGTTTA
>NW_007179543.1:0-639 GCF_000164805.1 Carlito syrichta
GCCTCAGCCTCCCAGAGTGCTGGGATTATAGACTTGAACCACCGAGCCTGGCCTAACCCTAAATTTTTAACACTGACACTTTACAAAGTATAATTATATATAAATCTAAGAGATACTAAAAAGTATCATAAAGAGAGTTACTAAACACGAGAAACAGATAACTATTAAGCATAAAAGATGTAATTAGATGTTAAAACCTACATTCACACAATTTAAATTAGTCAGTTCGGTAGGCTTGTTTGTAAAGTTCCTTGTAGTCTAGATTTTCCTCTTCTTCCTTCCTTCCTTCCTTCCTTCCTTCCTTCCTTCCTTCCTTTCTTCCTTCTTTCCTTCCTCCTATCAGCATCATCATCCATTGCCATCATCATTACCATGTTCTCCGCTGTTTTTCTCTTGATATCTGCATCAGTAATTTAACTGCAAACCACAAAAAATTACTGAAAGTTAAGTAGAGGAGCAGTTTATTCGAAAGGATATTTTGTAGCTTTTAGTTTGAGTACAACCTGGAGAATCAGATTCTGTAGAGCTGTGTTGATGCCAGCTCTATGCTTAGGATGGGTAAGAGATGTGAGTCTGGGGTCAACCGGTCAAGCTCTGGGGCAGAGAGGACCTAGTCCATTGCTTCTAGCCTGTGACCAG
>NW_007179544.1:0-740 GCF_000164805.1 Carlito syrichta
CTCTCTCGCCCAGACTGTAGAGCTGTGGCCGCTCCCGGGCACCGCAGCCTCGACCTGCTGGGCTCCGGCGATCCTTCTGCTTCAGCCTTCCAAGTATCTGGAATTACAGGCATGCTCTACCATGCCTGGTGGATTTTTTGATTTATTGTAGGGATGAGGTCTTGCTGATCAGGTGGGTCTCGAACCCACCAGCTCAGGCAAACCACTCATCTCACCCACCCAAAAGTGAGGGATTACAGGCTGAGCCACCGAACCCGGTGATATGAATCCTTTATTGTAATCTCCAGGTCTGAGAAGAATGATATTAACTTAACCGTTATTTCATTGAACCTGTAGATTGACCAAAAGGCTCATTTTTACATTAAAATAGGTAAGTAAACTCAGGGAAACAAGCATGTCAAATTGTCAATGATGACATCAGTCTCAAAACTTTGACATCATAATCGGAGTGGCCTTGAATACTGAGCAATCCTTTGGCTTCAAGCACTTGTGTACAGTTCTTTGCCAAATGCGGTAAACATGGTGGATTTCATTCCCAAGAAGTGAAGAGAACCATGTGTTGACACCTATCCAAAAATTTCTCCAGGGTTAAGTGACCATTCAAGAATCCTCTAAAAGAGGTAGTTTTTTTTTTTCTTTTTAATGTAGTCTTTATTGAGAGGACCGAGAAACTGCCAAACTGGGTGGGGACATGAGGGTGTTGCCCAAGAGGTAGTATCTTATTATTATGTTTATGGAGC
>NW_007179546.1:0-984 GCF_000164805.1 Carlito syrichta
CAAGTTAAGTCAGCTCACTAGCCAGATTGTTAGGTAGGTAGCTAGGTAGTTAAGTCAGTTGGAAAGTCAACAGGTTATGTAGGTAGTTAACTAGCTAACTCAGCTGTCTATCAAACTGGTTAGCTAGGAAGCTAGGCAGTTAAGTCAGCCTGGTAGCCAGCTGGCTAGCTACTTAAGTCACTTACTTAAGTCAGGTAGCTAGACAGCTGGCTAGCTAAGTAGCTACATAGCTAAGTCAGGTTTCTAGCCTGCTGGCTAGCTTGTAAATCCACCTAGTTAAATCAGCTGGATATCCAGCTGTCTAGCTAGATAGCCTGTTACATAAGTCAGGTGGCTAATCAGCTGGCTAGCAATTAAGTCACCTAGTCAAGTGATCTCTCTAGCCAGCTGGCTATCTATATAGCAAGCTAGTCAATTCAGGTATCTGGCAAGCAAGACAGCTATTTAAGTCAGCTAGTTAGTCATCTGGCTAGCCAGCTGGCTAGCTAGGTAACGAGCTTATTAAGTCAGTTGGCTAGTCAATTGGCTAGCTAATTGTTAGCTACTTAAGTCTGCTGACTAGCCTGCTAGCTAGCTAGGTAGAGAGCTAGTTAAGTTAGCTAGGTAGTCGGCAGGCTAACTATTTTAGTCTGCAAGTTTTGCCAGCTGGATGGGTGGTTAAATCAACTAGTTAAGTCAACTGGTTAGCCAGCTGAATAGGTAGGTAACAAGGCAGTTAACTCAGCTGGCTAGCCAGCTGGCTAGTTATTTAAGTCAGCTAGTTAATTCATCTGGTTTCCCAACTGGCTAGCTAAGTGGCAAGCTAGTTAAGTCAGCTGGCTAGTTAGCTGGCTAGCTAGTTAAGTCACCTAGTTAAGTCAGTTTGCTAACCAACTGGTTATCTATGTAGCTAGGTAGTTAATTCAGCAGGCAAGCCAGCGGCATATGTCAGTAGCTAACTAGTTAAGTCAGCTAGCTAGCCACCTGGCTAGCTGGAGATGTCAG
>NW_007179547.1:0-790 GCF_000164805.1 Carlito syrichta
TGGTCACCATGCTCACCAAGCAGGAAGCCACCTCCCTATAGCAGAACAGAGGCTTGTGTGCAGGGCCTGGATATTGTACCTCATTGCATGCCTGGTGCATAATAGTTGCTCAAATAGTGAATGAACAGATAAACAATCATTAACGTCCTATTTCTGGCTGAGCATAGTGGCTCATGCCTGTAGTTCCAGCTACTTGGGAGGCTGAGGCAGGAGGATGGTTTGAGACCAGGAGTTCTAGACCAGCTTGAGTTACATAGTGAGACCCTGTCTCAGAAACACAAAACAAAACAAAAACCTGTTTCTGCTTTCTCTCTTGCTTAGAAAATCAACCTTTGAGTCTGTAAATATTAAATGCTGGCTTTTATTCTGGAAAAACAATAAACTTTTCAAAGCTGACCTCAGTCCTTTGAGTTCATCTTCCTCCTCCCTTGTGTCCTGATTAGCTGTGCTCAGGTTGCATCTGTGAGCATTTAGATCACCTTGTTGTACATGCGCACGCGCACACACACACACACACACACACACACACACACACATACACACACGCACAGCACCTGGGCACCTGTGACAAGGCATCTTACTGTTGATCTCATCTCACAGCTATGCACCAAGGAGCATTATCCATGACAGCCAATTTGTTCTTTTCAACAGCCATAGTTTTATGACACTGGGTGGATATACGAAGGGACACCCCCAAACCTGGGATTTACTTATAAAAGTTGTTTATTTATTCTTACGTATTTTGTTGTAAAGTTCCACATATTTTTTTAACATTTTTATTTTCAAAAAA
>NW_007179548.1:0-742 GCF_000164805.1 Carlito syrichta
CCTTGTTGTACATGCGCACGCGCACACACACACACACACACACACACACACACACACACATACACACACGCACAGCACCTGGGCACCTGTGACAAGGCATCTTACGGTTGATCTCATCTCACAGCTATGCACCAAGGAGCATTATCCATGACAGCCAATTTGTTCTTTTCAACAGCCATAGTTTTATGACACTGGGTGGATATACGAAGGGACACCCCCAAACCTGGGATTTACTTATAAAAAGTTGTTTATTTATTCTTACGTATTTTGTTGTAAAAGTTCCACATATTTTTTAACATTTTTATTTTCAAAAAAATTGTGGGGTACAATTCAGGGCTAGGTATACAAATATTCACCATGTAAGTACCCTTATTGATGAGGCATGCCCCCCTCCCCAAGCATACATTGACTACTGTCAATCCCAACTCCCCACACCCCCGCCCTCCTCCCTGCAGTTTCCCACACTTTCAATCCTTTTCTTATAGTAATATGGTAGTTGTTCGAGATCCACTTATGAGTGAGAACATGTGATATTAGCTCTTTGTTTCTGTAGAGAACACTATTATAAACTCTAATTCCATCCAGGTTGCTGCGAAGTTCATGATTTTGATCTTTATGGCTGTGTAGTATTCCATTGTGTGTATGTACCACATTTGTTTTAAACTTGATAAGTTTGCATTTATTTCAAAATTTTACCAAGGATCTGGACATTTAATTTGAAACTACTTTGAGTTGTGTCTTA
>NW_007179549.1:0-552 GCF_000164805.1 Carlito syrichta
GACCCAATAGTCATTCTGGAGAAGATTGTTTAACTTCCAAGTTTCTGTTTGGTTTGACAAGCTCTTCTTAAAGTTAATTTCTAGCTTTACTCCACTGGGCTCTGAAAAGGTGCTTGATATGATTTCAATGTTTTTGTATTTGTAGAGACTTTATTTGTGGCCTATCATATGATCTGTCTTGGAGAATGTTCCAAGTGCTGATGAAAAATTCTATATTTTATCGTTCTGTGATGGAATGTTCTGTAGATGTATTTTAGTTTCTATTGTTCTAGGGTATAGTTTAACACTGATGTTTATTTTCTGACTTTCTGCCTTGATGATCTGTCTATTGCTGTCAATAGAATGTTGAAGTCTTCCACTTATTGTATTGTTGTCTCTCTCTCTCTCTCTCTCTCTCTCTCTCTCTCTCTCTCTCTCTCTCTCTCTGTCTCTGTCTCGACTTGTGGTAGAATTTGTTTTATAAAGCCGGGGCCTGGTGTCAAGCACAATAATACACTAAATTGTTATGCCTTCTAATTGAATTGATCCCTGTATTATTATATTGCGTGGGAG
>NW_007179550.1:0-828 GCF_000164805.1 Carlito syrichta
TCAGGATTGTTCTGGCTATTCTTGGATGTTTGTGTTTCCATATGAATTCCTGTGTTGTTTTTTCTAGATCTGAAAAGAATGTTGTTGGTAATTTAATGGGTATTGCATTGAATTTGTAGATTGCCTTAGGTAAGATGGACATCTTCACAATGTTGATTCTTCCGATCCATGAGCATGGGATATTTTTCCACTTGTTCATGTCGGCTTTGATTTCTTTGAGCAGTGTTTTGTAATTTTCATTGTAAAGGTCTTTCACGTCTCTGGTTAGGAAGATGCCAAGGTATTTCATTTTTTTTGTGGCTATTGTGAATGGAACTGTGTTTTTTATTTGGGTTTCTGTTTGTTTATTATTGGTGTAGAGAAATGCGATTGTCTTTTGTACATTTATTTTGTATCCTGAGACTTTGCCAAAGGCTTTTATCAATGTAAGGAGACCTTTGACAGATTCTCTTGGGTTTTCAAGGTACACCATCATATCATCTGCATAGAGAGATAACTTGACTTCCTCTTTTCCTATTTGAATACCTCTGATTGCCTCCTCTTCTCTGATTGCTTTAGCCAGGACTTCCAATACTATGTTGAACAGGAGGGGAGAGAGTGGGCATCCTTGTCTAGTTCCAGTTTTCAGGGGAATTGGTTCCAATTTTTGTCCATTTAGGAGTATGCTGGCTGTGGGTTTCTCGTAGATGGCTTTTACTATTTTGAGGTATGTTCCCCGTATGCCTAGATGTTCAAGGGTTTTTATCAAGAAGGGGTGCTGGATTTTATCAAAGCTTTTTCTGCATCTAGTGATATGATCATGTGGTTTTGTTTTGACATCTGTTGATG
>NW_007179551.1:0-1632 GCF_000164805.1 Carlito syrichta
GGGGTAAACGATTCAGGGCTCAAACAGAAGGCAAGCACTGCTTTTCTACAAGTGAGTGTGTAGCACTCATTTCACTCAGTCTGACACCATTGACATGCTCATTCCTACATGTGAAGTATCGACATAACATGCTCGGCTATGCTCATTCAAGCCGTACCTTGAGAATCGTGTATTACACCGTACAGCACACAAGAATCAAACTACTGGAAAATACATCACAATGCAGTAAACATTTGACACAGCATTCCCCAACCTGATGCACACTCACAGCCAGCAAGCCAAGCCTGTCAGCTCTTCCTCGTAAATGCCAACGGAAGAGCAATGGCTTTGGATAGGAGACGGACAGGTCAAATCAAAAACACTTTAGAATTCAGTAGGTGAACAAATCATGCTTTCCCAAAGATGACAGCGAACCGGTCATGTCGCTCAGTGTGGCACCATGGAGTTGTGCACTTTGTATACAGGAACGTTGCATACAGCTCTGCTAGGCCTTTGCATTCAATGTAGGATAATACACGCTGAAAAACAGGGAGAATCAGGCGTCACGCCAAAGACCAAGCCACTGTAATACTTGTTGCCCCCCCATTCAGTGACGTGCCGTTTGGAGGAATGTCTCCCATGGAAGACTGTTGTTTTCCGGAAAGCAAACAATGGCTCTCGGGCCTCGGTGGCAAATGAACCCGCAGAGCCATTGTATTCCGTGTGAGACGCCCGTGTCAAAAGAGAAAACTTTTCAGCATTCTCCGCTGAATGAAGCATGCTTGGCTACCCATGGCTGTGGAGATCTGGATTCAGTCAGTGCAGCAGCTGAAGTTGCACTCTGGTCACCAAATGCTCCCCGCCTAGTATAGTGCATATACAGGAGAGCTCTGAGAATCAGGGAGGAGAGCACGCACAAAGCCAGTGTATACAGACTGCCAATGAAGTGCAGTGCAGCGCAGGCTTCAATAGCGTGTCCCCAGGAAGACCCAGCTTCACCCCCAGTGTAACAGAGGCTCTCCGTGCTTACTCGGCAATGAAAACGGCACAGCCTTGGTAGTCCTTATTAGGTTTAAACGCCATAGGGAAAAACAACTTAGAATTCTCCCCATCCACACATAATGCTCTCCTGCTCGTGACTGTGGAGCACTTGTGTCACTCATTGCGGCACTATGCCTTGCAGATTTCTCTCCGTGAAACACGGAGGTTTCACGCTCGTACGCAAAGGCCCTCTATGGAAAGGAACACAAATCAAGGGGAAAGAGTGAGAATGAGGTGTTACAGCAGGCGGCAATGAAGAATAATAGTCACAGCAAAGAGGTGACACTGCAGCACACATTGGGCACAGACTTAAGCCAGGAAGGTGCCCGTGCACCCCAGGCCTAAGAAAGGCCACTCCCACCAGCAATCCACAGTCTCATTGCTTTCCCTGACAGGAGAAGGTGTCAAGAAAGAGCAATTCAGAATTCCCCCGGGTCACACATAATGCCTTCCCACAAGTAACTGTGAATGTCTCAGATCCCTCATTGTGGCACAGGGGAGATGAGCATTCCCGCATGGGAGAGGTTGACAAGCCGCACGCCAAAGCAGTCACCCTGTAGAGCGTAAGATACACGAAAGGGAACAAGTGGGAAAGGAGGAATGACAGCACGC
>NW_007179552.1:0-3072 GCF_000164805.1 Carlito syrichta
CCAGCACTCTGGGAGGCTTAGGCGGGAGGATGGCTGAATCCCAGGAGTCCAAGGCCATGCTGGGTCATGCAAGGAGACCCCGTCTCTGCACTCATCCCAACAGGGCATCTTGGGTCGAGGTGCCCATCATCCTAACCACTCTGGAGGCTGTGGTGGGAGGATAGCCAGAGCCTGTGATTTTGATGCTAGTGGTGAACAACGTTTGTGACCCCAGACCCCAGACTGGGCCACAGAGCCAGACCCAGTGTCCAAAAATATCAGAATTATACACAGATTATCAACTGCGCATGGTGTGTAGGGAGGCTTACAGGGAGACTTACTTTAGAGCCAGGGAAAATGGTCTTGTGGGGAAGAAATGTCCCTGCATGAGGGATATATCCCTGACATATTTTGGCAGAAGGTCCTCATTGCTGAGTCGAAAGGTCAGCCTGTCTGGAGGACATTTCTCCCCTTTTAAAGAAACTGGCAGGAATGCAGCCAGGGAGCCTCAGGAACTCCTGTTCCAAAGGGTGGCAGACATTGGTGCGGTTTTGGCTGGAGGGTGCTGAGCATAGGGAACCTCATATGTGAAGGGGCGTGGGGGGAAGGACTTAAGGAAGAGGTTTTCAGGAGAATGGATTACTTTGTTGACTTACATTTTCTTTTTCTTTCTTTCTTTCTTTCTTTCTTTCTTCTTTCTTTCTTTCTTTCTTTCTTTCTTTCTTTCTTTTCTTTCCTCATTATGAGACAGGCGTGAGTTGCCAGGCCATCCCCGTTCACCCAATTATTTGAGAGATATGCACTCCCTTTTCCAGAGGCAGCCCTTGGGAGGAGCGCATGGGTTCATGCTGGGCAATGAGGCAGTGGAGGGGTGGGTGCCCTAGAGGTGACACACCCCTGAGCCAGTGGCTCTCCCCAGGGATGGCTTGGTGGGCGATTATGGCTGCTCTTGCTGGGTTCCTGGGACATCAGAAGGCAGCAGGCCTCATGGTGGGGCCTGAGAGGGGTGTAGAGGCCAGCGTGGGGGCTCACACCTCTCATCTTTGTGCCGCAGTAGGTCGAGGCAAGAGGATGAGTTCCCAGGTTCAATACCAGCCTGGGCACCTTGGCGAGACCTCGTCTCTAGAAGAAGCCAAAAAAACGAGCCGAGCGTGGGAAGGCACACCTGTTTTTCTGGCACTCTGGAGGCCACGATGGGAGGATCACTGGAGCACAGCCAGTGGAGGCCATGGTGGCTGAGAGTGGGATCCTGCGCTCTAGACTGGGTGACAGAGTGGAACTCTGACTCAGAATAATAATACCAATCACCACCATCACCACCACCACAGGCTGGGCTCAGGGGCTCAGCATGGCATTCTGGCCCATTGGGGGTCCAGGAGAGTGGGCGCCCTGAAGCTGCAGGTTCGACAAGAGCCCGGGACACTGGGCAAGACCTCATCTCTGCCATCAAAATTAAATCCAAATATTAGCCGTGTGTGGTGGTGCAGGCCTGTAGTTCCAGCCACTCGGGGAACTTCGGTCCGAGGATTGCAGGAGCTCAGCAGTTGGAGTCTGTGGTGGCCAGGAGTGTGACCCTGCTTTCTGCCTGGTTGACAGAGTGGAATTCTGACTCCAAATAGTAATAATCACTACCACCACAACCACCACGGCCAAACAGTGTGAGGAGTCATCCTCAGGGATGGGACAGGAAAAGACACTATCTGGACTGTGATTCACGGGATATTTCAAAGGTGACCACAGGGCACATTCATCCCACGCATTCGGCCACACCCCCTAGAAGGCTTGCCTCCACTTTCTAGACTTGTGCCTCAAGGCAAAAACAATGTGAGCTCACAGATGAGACACTCCCCAGTTAGGGCAGCCTTCAATAACAGAGTGATAAAGGCAATCTGGCAATGCGGTGGCCACCCCTGGTTCCAGTTTCCTGGTCTCCCACCTTTGGCCAGGGTAAGGGGCCCTTCCTTGCCCGATCACTCCATCATCCCCCTCCCACACGGATCTTTCACTGGGGAGCCGTGGATGCACATCATGATGCACGTGGGAGGTGTCTTTTTTGTCACCAGAGTCTCCATGGTCCAGGTTGGGGTGCAGCAGAACGATCGTGTCTCCTGGTGCCTCGACCTATGGACCTCTGAGTTGGAGTCTCACTGTCACCCAGGATACAGGGCAGTGGATCACTCCCAACCACAGCAGACTAGGACCCGCAGGACTCTGGCGAGCCTTGCCCCAGCCTTATGAGGAGACTGAAAGACAGGCTCACATGACCATGCCTGGCTCATTTGTGATGGAGGGTAGAGATGAGGGCTTGCCAAGTTGCCCGAGTGGGTCTCGGTCTGTGGGCTCAGGCTGGCCACTGGGTTCTCCCTCCCAAAGCAGTGAGATGATGAAGCTGATCGCCCAAGTCTGGCTTCAATACTTCTTCAAAAATGAAACAGAAGTCCTGACATGGTGGCCCATGCCTGGAATCCCAGTGCTCTGGGAGTCTGAGGTGGGAAGATAGTTGGAACCCAGGAGCCCAAGGTCAGCCAGGGTCACACAGGGAGAGCCCTTCTCCACCCCCATCCAAACAGGGGGTCTGGGGTCGAGGTTCCTGTCTTCCTGACCACTCAGGAAGGAATACCGAGTGGGAGGAATACCAGAGCCCATGACTTCAAGCCTGGTGATGAATGACGGTAGTTTCCCCGGGCTCCAGTCTTGTCCACAGACCCAGACACTGTCTCCAAAAACTTCAGAATCATACACAGATTCTCAACTGCACATGGTTAGTTTATAGGGTGACTGCCTTTAGAGACAGGAAAAATGGAATTGGGGGCAAAGAAATGTCCCCGGTGAGGGAAGTGTCCCTGGCCTTTCCTGGCAGAAGGTCCTCATTGACGAGTGGGTGGGTCGGCCTGCCTGGTACACATTTCTCACCTCATATAGGAGAACTGACAGGACCCCGGCCAGGGAGCCTTGTGAACTCTCGCATGAAAGTGTCAGCCATTGGGGGGTTTCAGGTGGGATGTTGCCAAGCTTGGGGGACCCTCACATGTGGGGGGGGCAGGGTGGAAGGCCTGAGGGCAGAAGGTTTGCAAGAGAATGGATTTCTTTCTT
>NW_007179553.1:0-2801 GCF_000164805.1 Carlito syrichta
ACTGCGCATGGTGTGTAAGGAGGCTTACAGGGAGACTTACTTTAGAGCCAGGAAAAATGGTTTTGTGGGGAAGAAAATGTCCCTGCATGAGGGATATATCCCTGACCTATTTTGGCAGAAGGTCCTCATTGCTGAGTCGAAAGGTCAGCCTGTCTGGAGGACATTTTTCCCCTTGTAAAGAAACTGGCAGGAATGCAGCCAGGGAGCCTCAGGAACTCCCGTTCCAAAGGGTGGCAGACATTGGTGCGGTTTTGGCTGGAGGGTGCTGAGCATAGGGAACCTCATATGTGAAGGGGCGTGGGGGAAGGACTTAAGGAAGAAGGTTTTCAGGAGAATGGATTACTTTGTTGACTTACATTTTCTTTTTCTCTCTCTCTTTCTTTCTTTCTTTCTTTCTTTCTTTCTTTCTTTCTATAAAATATTTCTTTTCTTTTCTTTTCTTTCCTCATTATGAGACAGGCGTGAGTTGCCAGGCCATCCCCGTTCACCCAATTATTTGAGAGATATGCACTCCCTTTTCCAGAGGCAGCCCTTGGGAGGAGCGCATGGGTTCATGCTGGGCAATGAGGCAGTGGAGGGGTGGGTGCCCTAGAGGTGACACACCCCTGAGCCAGTGGCTCTCCCCAGGGATGGCTTGGTGGGCGATTATGGCTGCTCTTGCTGGGTTCCTGGGACATCAGAAGGCAGCAGGCCTCATGGTGGGGCCTGAGAGGGGTGTAGAGGCCAGCGTGGGGGCTCACACCTCTCATCTTTGTGCCGCAGTAGGTCGAGGCAAGAGGATGAGTTCCCAGGTTCAATACCAGCCTGGGCACCTTGGCGAGACCTCGTCTCTAGAAGAAGCCAAAAAAACGAGCCGAGCGTGGGAAGGCACACCTGTTTTTCTGGCACTCTGGAGGCCACGATGGGAGGATCACTGGAGCACAGCCAGTGGAGGCCATGGTGGCTGAGAGTGGGATCCTGCGCTCTAGACTGGGTGACAGAGTGGAACTCTGACTCAGAATAATAATACCAATCACCACCATCACCACCACCACAGGCTGGGCTCAGGGGCTCAGCATGGCATTCTGGCCCATTGGGGGTCCAGGAGAGTGGGCGCCCTGAAGCTGCAGGTTCGACAAGAGCCCGGGACACTGGGCAAGACCTCATCTCTGCCATCAAAATTAAATCCAAATATTAGCCGTGTGTGGTGGTGCAGGCCTGTAGTTCCAGCCACTCGGGGAACTTCGGTCCGAGGATTGCAGGAGCTCAGCAGTTGGAGTCTGTGGTGGCCAGGAGTGTGACCCTGCTTTCTGCCTGGTTGACAGAGTGGAATTCTGACTCCAAATAGTAATAATCACTACCACCACAACCACCACGGCCAAACAGTGTGAGGAGTCATCCTCAGGGATGGGACAGGAAAAGACACTATCTGGACTGTGATTCACGGGATATTTCAAAGGTGACCACAGGGCACATTCATCCCACGCATTCGGCCACACCCCCTAGAAGGCTTGCCTCCACTTTCTAGACTTGTGCCTCAAGGCAAAAACAATGTGAGCTCACAGATGAGACACTCCCCAGTTAGGGCAGCCTTCAATAACAGAGTGATAAAGGCAATCTGGCAATGCGGTGGCCACCCCTGGTTCCAGTTTCCTGGTCTCCCACCTTTGGCCAGGGTAAGGGGCCCTTCCTTGCCCGATCACTCCATCATCCCCCTCCCACACGGATCTTTCACTGGGGAGCCGTGGATGCACATCATGATGCCCGTGGGAGGTGTCTTTTTTGTCACCAGAGTCTCCATGGTCCAGGTTGGGGTGCAGCAGAACGATCGTGTCTCTTGGTGCCTCGACCTATGGAGCTCTGAGTTGGAGTCTCACTGTCACCCAGGATACAGGGCAGTGGATCACTCCCAACCACAGCCGACTAGGCCCCGCAGGACTCTGGCGAGCCTTGCCCCAGCCTTATGAGGAGACTGAAAGACAGGCTCACATGACCATGCCTGGCTCATTTGTGATGGAGGGTAGAGATGAGGGCTTGCCAAGTTGCCCGAGTGGGTCTCGGTCTGTGGGCTCAGGCTGGCCACTGGGTTCTCCCTCCCAAAGCAGTGAGATGATGAAGCTGATCGCCCAAGTCTGGCTTCAATACTTCTTCAAAAATGAAACAGAAGTCCTGACATGGTGGCCCATGCCTGGAATCCCAGTGCTCTGGGAGTCTGAGGTGGGAAGATAGTTGGAACCCAGGAGCCCAAGGTCAGCCAGGGTCACACAGGGAGAGCCCTTCTCCACCCCCATCCAAACAGGGGGTCTGGGGTCGAGGTTCCTGTCTTCCTGACCACTCAGGAAGGAATACCGAGTGGGAGGAATACCAGAGCCCATGACTTCAAGCCTGGTGATGAATGACGGTAGTTTCCCCGGGCTCCAGTCTTGTCCACAGACCCAGACACTGTCTCCAAAAACTTCAGAATCATACACAGATTCTCAACTGCACATGGTTAGTTTATAGGGTGACTGCCTTTAGAGACAGGAAAAATGGAATTGGGGGCAAAGAAATGTCCCCGGTGAGGGAAGTGTCCCTGGCCTTTCCTGGCAGAAGGTCCTCATTGACGAGTGGGTGGGTCGGCCTGCCTGGTACACATTTCTCACCTCATATAGGAGAACTGACAGGACCCCGGCCAGGGAGCCTTGTGAACTCTCGCATGAAAGTGTCAGCCATTGGGGGGTTTCAGGTGGGATGTTGCCAAGCTTGGGGGACCCTCACATGTGGGGGGGGCAGGGTGGAAGGCCTGAGGGCAGAAGGTTTGCAAGAGAATGGATTTCTTTCTT
>NW_007179554.1:0-1071 GCF_000164805.1 Carlito syrichta
CAGGGCTTGACCATGGCCCAAAGGCAATATCCTGAGAGCACAAACTTCAGAGGGACCTGATGAGTGCTGAGTTCCAGGCACCCCATCCCCTACCCTGAACCAGCTCTGGGACAAAGCATGTGGCCAGAAGGGAGGAGGAAGAACTCCAAAGAGATCAGTGATGAGTTTTGGGCTGACACAAATCCCCTCCTTCCCAGTGATCCTCTGAATGTCAGATCCACAGAGCTGGTCCATGACTGGGAGGGACAAACAAAGGTGGAGCCTGGACGTCAGTCACAATAGGAGAACTCCATTCCAGGATAGGCCTGGTTGTGGCATCCCAGTAAGAGGATACACCTGGGGAAGAGACAATCCTGAACCTCCCCACCAGAGATCTCCCTGACCATAGAAGAGTTACAGAGGAGCCCTGCAGCCACACCAACTTCAACTGTCCTTCTCCCTAGCACCATTTCCTGAGAAGAGAGGGAAAGATGTGACTCTTCAGGAGAGACCTGATTACAGGAACAATTACAGCGTCTGCCACAAGAGGGCAGGTTTTTTGTTTGTTTGTTGTTTGGTTTTGGTTTTGTTTCTTAAATTTTCAATTACCTTTTTTTTTTTTTGAGTTGGAGTCTCACTCTGTCGCCCAGACTGGAGTGCAATGGCCGCTCCCGGCCACCGCAGCCTCGACCTGCTGGGCATCGGCGATCCTTCCGCCTCAGCCTTCCAAGTAGCTGGAACTACAGGCGTGCGCTACCACGACCGACTGATTTTTGATTTATTGTAGAGATGAGGTCTTGCCAAGTTGCCCAGGCGGGTCCAGAACCCGCAGGCTCAGGCAATCCAGTCACCTCGGCCTCCCAAAGTGCTGGGATTACAGGCTGAGCCACCGAGCCCAGCTTCAATTACTTTTTAAATAAAAAAATTTTTCACTGTTTTCTTGTTAGTTCGTCTATTTTAAAAATATTTTTTCTTTTTGTGTAAATATGTTTGTGAGGGTTTGATCTGCGACTCCCCCCAAATTTTTCTTTTCTTTTCCTTTTCTTCTTCTGTTACTTCCTTCTTTTATTTGTCGTTTTTTGAATATGTGTA
>NW_007179555.1:0-771 GCF_000164805.1 Carlito syrichta
GGAAAATCAGGGCATCTTGCTGAGAACGAAAAGGGAATCCTGTTCTTGAAGTTCTCAATCGCCTAAATCTACAAGGTCTCTTGATAACGTTTAATCAGCAATCTGGGCTTCTATGTCGCCACATTTTTAGGGTGTCTTTTGAAAAGGGAATCAGGAATCATGGGTTCCAATTCCAGAAGTATTTTATGGGAGTCTTTCTCTTGATATCCAAGCAACTGGAATTCTAGTTCACCAGGAAATGCCTCAGCATCTTGCTGAGAATGAAGTAGTAACTTCAGTAATGGGAGTCCTCTTATGCAGAACACTACACGACCTGTTGCTACGGAAGAATAAGGAATCTTGGTTACACGAATCCTCTATCCCAAAAATCTACAGAGCGTCTTGGTAAGAGATAACCACCAAACCCGTATTGGGAGTAGGAATCTGGATAATGGGAATCTTCATATACAGGAAATTGCACTGTCCATTGCTAAGGAAGAATAACGAATCTGGTTTACACGTGTCCTCAAACCCCAAAAAAACTTTTGGGTGACTTGCTAAGGACTAAACACGAATTTGGGTTTTTGAAGCATAACCTAGGGAAATGAAATCCTAATATACAGGCAACTGCACGGCCTTAACCTAAAAAGAATAAGGAATCTGTGTGCCATATGTTCTCAATCCCAAAATAACTATATGACGTCTTCGTAAAGTCTAACCAATCATCAGGTTTTTGACGCATGTATCTGGGCAAAGGAGTACTCATATACAGGCAACTACACGGCTGTTGCT
>NW_007179556.1:0-750 GCF_000164805.1 Carlito syrichta
CCTGTTCTTGAAGTTCTCAATCCCCTAAATCTACAAGGTCTCTTGATAAGGTTTAATCAGCAATCTGGGCTTCTATGTCGCCACATTTTTAGGGTGTCTTTTGAAAAGGGAACCAGGAATCATGCGTTCCAATTCCAAAAGTATTTTATGGGAGTCTTTCCCTTTATATCAAAGCAACTGGAATTCTAGTTCACCAGGAAATGTCTCAGCATTTTGCTGAGAATGAAGTAGGAACTTCAGTAATGGGAGTCCTCATATGCAGAACACTACACGACCTGTTGCTACGGAAGAATAAGGAATCTTGGTTACACGAATCCTCTATTCCAAAAATCTACAGAGCGTCTTGGTAAGAGATAACCACCAAACCCGTATTGGGAGTAGGAATCTGGATAATGGGAATCCTCATATACAGGAAACTGCACTGTCCATTGCTAAGGAAGAATAACGAATCTGGTTTACACGTGTCCTCAAACTCCAAAAAAACTTTTGGGTGACTTGCTAAGGGCTAAACACGAATTTGGGTTTTTGAAGCATAACCTAGGGAAATGAAATCCTCATATACAGGCAACTGCACGGCCTTAACCTAAAAAAAAAAATAAGGAATCTGTGTGCCATATGTTCTCAATCCCAAAATAACTATATGGCGTCTTCCTAAAGTCTAACCAATCATCACGTTTTCGACGCATGTATCTGGGAAAGGAGTACTCATATACAGGCACTACACGCTGTTGCTAAAAATAAGGAATCTCG
>NW_007179557.1:0-1324 GCF_000164805.1 Carlito syrichta
GAGGTTAGAAACCTGGAAGACTGGAAGACTAGAAGGCTGGAAGGCTGAGAGGCTGGAAGGCTGGAAGACTGAAGAACTAGAAGTTTGGGATACTAGAAGACTGGGAGGCAGGGAGGCTGGGAGGCCAGGTGGCTGGCCGCTATTACAGGTCAGAGAGATGCCTTAGTCTTCAATTTGTACCCTTCAGCCTCCTCTGTCTCTCTCTGTTTTGGTCCCTCCCTGTGAAGTAGGGCCCAAGAAGTTAAATAATGGCCCACTGACTCAATTTTAACAAAGGAGATGTTTATTAGTAAAGGCTCTGCCAGCTGGCGACCGATCGCAGGAAGAGAATTCTAAGCAAGACAGCCCTGAGTCGCCACTCTGAGTTTTCTTACGTAGTCCTAGCTTACATCTTGGTTAGCTAAAGTTAGATTTGGACATTTTCCAGAGCTCTTATCGCAATATTCTGCTGACATCGGCAAGGGAGCGAGTTTACAGAAGCAGATGTGCTAATTATGCAAGTGTGGCGGGTAAGGATACAATTAATCTTGCAGTGTTTACAGAGGAAAAAACTTCAAAAAGTCTCCAGGAAGGGAGTAATGTTTGTTTCAAGGCTGAAGTCATTTCTTTGATCCACCCACCCTTATAATCCGAGGGGCAGAGGCTCCTTCTTTTCTCTTTCACATTCCCCCCTTTCAGTTGTGCAGAGAGTCAAATCATTGACTCTTCAGACAAGGGGGTGTAGTGGGACCTGGGAACCATTATTTTTACGGGCATGATACTGTTTTTAATGTAAGTTAGAATATACTTGATAATGCAAGGTTTCACAGTAATGCCTATTAAGAGTAGGAGGAGAGGGCCGGCTACTGCTGAAATTAGGGTGGTGAGCCAGGGGGACCAAGAGAAGAGGGACTGACACCAGTTCCCCGAGGCTTGATTTTGTAACTCTCGCTGTCTGATTTTTTTTTTTAACTTGAGTAAGGGTTTTTCATACTGTCCCTGACTTGTTGGCATAGAAGTAACAAGCTTCTCCCAAGGCCATGCACAATTCCCCTTGTTTCATGAAGAGGAGGTTTAAGCCCCTTTTATTCTGGAGCACCACTTTGGCCAGGGAATTTTACTTGTTAATTTTATAGTAAATAAAGTTAGTTTTACAGCAATTAAAATGACAGGCAGTTCAGCAAATATAAAGGTTGACAAAGCAAAACAATGACTTATCAGTAATGTCCACTGAGTTCTTAAGCTGAATCCTTAATTTTCTGCCGTGTGTTGATCAGTTAGCCTCCGGTGTGTGACTGAAGCAGGACTTGAAGTATTCTCAGGCTTTTAGAGCAGGACTTGAGAA
>NW_007179557.1:2170-3442 GCF_000164805.1 Carlito syrichta
TGTGTCTTTAAAAGTTTTCTAGTGATTATTATGCTAAACCTCAAATTGAAGGATTGTACTGTCTTAGTTTTACATTTGATGGAGTTTTCCCTGGATTTGCCAAGGGACGGGATATGTTGCCACTTGGCCTGCAGTAGAAACATTTGAATGCCTTTTAAAACCTACCTATAGGGAATTTATTTATGTCTAGCCTGTACTAGCTACGCTGTCTTAATTATTTATTCTTTAGAGATTTTTGATCCCATAATTATTTGGGGTGCTGAGGGGTGAAGGTCCGTCTTCTGTAATTTCTTCAGAACTGATAATGGGTGCAGTCCTGCATAGCCAGAGATTGAAAATCTCTCCTTGTCTGACCTGAGGCATCCAGATTTGTTTCAGCAGTGGCAGTTTGCAGGCACTGACTGGAATTCTTGCACGACCATTATGTGGGCATGAAATTACTGGATTCTAGCTTAATAAAAGGAATAAAGTCAGGCATACATTTTGACAATTTTAGGCAGTGGCTGATTACCTTTTGTACAAAAGCTACAAGGTCTGAAGTTATTAGCATAACTTAAATGATAAACTTTAATTTCTGTGGCTTTATTACAAGTACCAGCATTTGTATTTCCGGACTATAATGGTAGCCTGACAGATTGTTTTAGACTATAATTTGAACTAGGCACTCAAGTAAATTTTATATAAAATTTGAAGAGAAATCCAAAAATGTTTGGAGACTTGCATCCAGAAATGACTTTATTATGCCTAGATTGTTTATAGATTTTTTTCTGTATATATTGTTTTCATAAGCTTTTCTTATGCCATTTTGGCACACATATTATTTTATTTTTGTTCTTTAACCCCTTTTTAAAAAAATTCTTAGATAACTATTTACTTTATTATAGGACAGAAATTTACCATATAAGACTTCCTCTTAGATAAAAATATCCTTTTTCTTATATTTCTTCTTTGTTTTCTTACTAAAACCTTATTTGTATACTAACAACACTCTTTATATTTTTTCTTTGCTTTTGCTTTCCCTTTTTATTTATTTATAGATAACCTTTTACAGTTATAATTTGAATTCACCTTTTAGTAACTGTTAGGTGAAACATTTAACTTTGGTAACACCTTTAATTCCACTAGAGAGCAGGTTTTAGGAGTAAGAAGTTCAGTATGAGCACAAGGGCTAAAACCTTAGCCTTGGTATTAATTAAGAAATGAATTTGGATCCCAGTCACATTTATATTGTCCTAAGGATTTTCTGGGTTGATGGCAAACAAAACACTGCAT
>NW_007179558.1:0-965 GCF_000164805.1 Carlito syrichta
CTCGCTGTCTGATTTTTTTTTTTTAACTTGAGTAAGGGTTTTTCTTACTGTCCCTGACTTGTTGGCATAGAAGTAACAAGCTTCTCCCAAGGCCGTGCACAATTCCCCTTGTTTCATGAAAAGGAGGTTTAAGCCCCTTTTATTCTGGAGCACCACTTTGGCCAGGGAATTTACTTGTTTAATTTTATACTAAATAAAGTTAGTTTTACAGCAATTAAAATGACAGGCAGTTCGGCAAATATAAAGGTTGACAAAGCAAAACAATGACTTATCAGTAATGTCCACTGAGTTCTTAAGCTGAATCCTTAATTTTCTGCCGTGTGTTGATCAGTTAGCCTCCAGTGTGTGACTGAAGCAGGACTTGAAGTATTCTCAGGCTTTTAAAGCAGGGCTTGAGAAATGTTGACTTTCTGGACAGTCAGCTTAAGGGGTATTGCCAAATCTGCAGTGCACTTCCAATCCTATTCTGCTATAATGGATTCGAGGAACTACTTCAGCTACTTTGACTGCAGTCGGGGTAGATAATAGAACAGTAAATGGCCCCCTTTAGAGGGGCTTTAAAGGTTGTACATTTCACTCTTTTATCCATACCATATTACCTGGTTTAAAAGAATGGGCATTGGTAGTTAAAGTAATTGGCAATCATCTTTTGACTTGACAATGGATGGCATTTAGGACCGAACCCAAGGCTTGCATTTGCTGTTTTATAGTAAGACTTTTTAATTTTTCTTTTTATGTTTCCCTGTATGCTCTTAATGAGAGGGGGTGGCCACCCATAAAGAATTTTAAAAGGCGAGAAACCTGTTTAATTTATTTAAAGGCCTGTTTTGGGGTGTTTTCCCATAGCAGGGGCTTTTGTCCATCCCCCTGTGAGGCTTCATAGAGGGGTTTTATCATGATAGAGAAGATAGGCATTAAATTTTATAGACTATTATAGAAATAGGACCACCCCTTAGGGTTTTTTT
>NW_007179559.1:0-820 GCF_000164805.1 Carlito syrichta
AATAAAGAGAACAATGCACATATAATAAATCTAACAGGGAGAAGAAGAAAAAGAAGAAAACGAAGAAAGTATGATGAAAAAAAATGCCTATAAAACTCTAGCAATAAGGCAAATAGAGCAATATTATTATCAACCCAGATAGAATTAAAGAGATAGCATTTAAAGTGTCCAAAAAGGAAGGTTTTATAGTGAAAGTTAAAAGAGTTAAGAAGTTAAAATTGCCAAGTACATATGATGATTGTAAACTCATATGTACCCAACAATACAACTTCAAAATATATAAAACACGGAGACGGGGCAAGATGGCGACGGCATAGGTGAACTTGTGAGATTCTCTGAACGTGAGTTCCCAAAAAGGCTATCACTTCGCTACCCCCATCCCCCAGCCCACCACCAACCGCGCTGGGGGCAGGCCCGGGAACTTCAGTCCCACGCAAGGCCAGATATTGCGCCCCCGCCCCACTGCTGCCGTTCTACTCGTGTGTGGAAGTCTCCGGTCCCAGCCCCCTCCAGATCCCTCCCCGGCTGCATTGTCTCCAGCCCGGGCACCCGGCATCAAGCCGCCGGTCACACAGGGAGGCTCTGGGCACCCGCCCCTCAGAGACGCTGGTTCCATTTCTGGCTGAAGTCCTCTGTTGGGTCCCAGCGCCACTCTCGCTGTCTAGAGCCTGCCCTTTGGAACTTTGGAGCTCTGGAACTCCGGGTCCACCCTGGCTGAGGCACTCAGCGTGAGACCCCAATCAGAGGACCCAGACAAGCAGAGAAAAACAGATCTGCTTAAACTGCCTTGTCATTCTCCAGGAAGAGACTTCCATTGCCC
>NW_007179560.1:0-2237 GCF_000164805.1 Carlito syrichta
CGGGCCTTCTCCCTCCGGCCTCCCCTACAGCCACAGTTCTGCTCCCCATGACACAGCTTCTCCCTGGAAAGCAGAAGTGGCCCTCCCTCTCCAGAGGGCCTGAGACAAGCTTCTCCATTCCCCTGCCCCGGTGGGGATTCACATTTGCAGGAAGAGTTAGAGGCCCCCAGAGGCTGAAACACCGAGACTAGGTCATAGCTTCCATGGAAGGCAGAATGAATACAGACCCATGTCTCTGACCTCACAGTGCCTGCGGGTGGGTCCAAGGAAGTCACCTGAGCTCCCCATCAGATGTTCTCATAGGGAGGAAGGAGGGAGCTGGAGAGCACCATTGACAAGGAGCTTCCAATCAGTATGATTTGGTGTCACTCAAGAGTGAGATTTTAGATGCTCACAGAAAGGTGGGAGTGTGGTCAGGCAGGCAATACTTGACTCTGTCAGAAACATGAACTGTAAAAAGGCAATGAGACCGACTAAAAGACTCTCTGAGCTACACAAATAAGGACTTCTTCCCAATATTCTACAACTCAATACAAGAGCCTGGATTATTAAGAAATAACCACGTCCCGGCGGCGAGGCGGCTCCCGGCGGTGAGGCGGCTCCTGGCGGCGAGGCGGCTCCCGGCGGCGAGGCGGCTCCCGGCAGCGGCGGTGGCGCCCATGCCGGTGCTCTCTGTCCCGCTCCCCACGTTTTTCTCCGGCCCGCTGGCTGAGGCCGTTCCCGGCACTCCGAGGCCACTTCTGGCGCCCAGGCCACTCCTGGCGCCCAAAGATGCTGGCTGTGTCCAAGGGGGACAGGATCCGGGCCTGGCATTCTTCATCAGCAACATCTGCAAATGGGACTTGGCCTCAGTGATTTACACAGATACCCTCCAGACCATCATCATGCTGATTGCCTCTTTTATTCTCATGGAGTTTGGATTTTATATAGTACGCCAGTGATTCTCAAAATGTTGTTTGTCTGGAGACGGGGCAAGATGGCGACGGCATAGGTGAACTGGTGAGATTCTCTGAACGTGAGTTCCCAAAAAGGCTATCACTTCGCTACCCCCATCCCCCAGCCCACCACCAACCGCGCTGGGGGCAGGCCCGGGAACTTCAGTCCCACGCAAGGCCAGATATTGCGCCCCCGCCCCACTGCTGCCGTTCTACTCGTGTGTGGAAGTCTCCAGTCCCAGCCCCCTCCAAATCCCTCCCCGGCTGCATTGTCTCCAGCCCGGGCACCCGGCATCAAGCCGCTGGTCACACAGGGAGGCTCTGGGCACCCGCCCCTCAGAGACGCTGGTTCCATTTCTGGCTGAAGTCCTCTGTTGGGTCCCAGTGCCACTCTCGCTGTCTAGAGCCTGCCCTTTGGAACTTTGGAGCTCTGGAACTCCGGGTCCACCCTGCCTGAGCACTCAGCGTGAGACCCCCAAATCAGAGGACCCAGACAAGCGGAGAAAAACAGATCTGCTTAAACTGCCTTGCCATTCTCCAGGAAGAGACTTCCATTGCCCTGCCCACCTAGCAACAAACTTTACCTCATTTCCTAAGGCCAGGTATTGCAGCGTGCGGGGAAGTTTTGGGTCCCTGCTCCCTCCAGCTCTCTCCCCGGCCCGGCACCCGGCACCGCAGGTCGCACAGGGAGGCTCTGAGCGCCCGCCCCTCAGAGACACCGGTTCCATTACTGGCTGAATACTCTGTAGGGACCCAGTGCCACTCTCGTCATTTACAGCCTGCCTTTTGGAACTTTGGAGCTCTGGAACTCCGGGTCCACCCTGGCTGAGGCACACAGCATCAGATCCCAACCCAGAGGACCCAGACAAGCAGAGAAAAACAGACCTGCTTAAACTGCCTTGCCATTCTCCAGGCAGACTTCCATTGCCCCGCCCACCTAGCAACAAACTTTACCTCAGCTTTTAAGGCAACAGTGTGAAACAGGAGACAAAGCCCCACCCCTATGCTGCAACGAAAAACAAAAGGCAGAGGCTGGAATCGGAGATCACAGAAGTGACTCTAGTTTGATGGCTTATTTTGACCTATGATTTTATCATTGAAACTGTTGGTCTAGATTACGTTTGGTGTTTACCTTCTGACTTATACTGTTTCTTGATTTTTTTGGCCTGTCTCTGTTTAGCTATCAGTATTCTTTAGGGAATCTTTCTTACCTGTCTTTTTTCACTTCTTCCCAGCCCTGTGTCTCTCTCTCACCTGATAGTTGGTATGTATATCTGTTTTCCCTCTTGCACTTCTCCCTTT
>NW_007179561.1:0-616 GCF_000164805.1 Carlito syrichta
CCTGGGCCCAGATGTCGGCAACAGGCTGAGTGATGTGGCCAGATCTCGTCTTGGTGAGTGGTTCCCAAATTCGAGACAGGTGTGGTGGCCCCCAGAGTCCTAACTTATTGGGGGCCAAGGATGGAGGACTGACTGAGACCCGTAGTTTCAGGCCCCGGGAGCCACGATCATGCTGCCACACTGCAACCCAGCCAACAGACTCCAGTGACAAAAAAAGACACCACCCACGTGTGTCAGGATGGGAGACCATGGGTCCCCAGGAAAAGATCCACATGAGAAGAAGATGATGGAATGATCGGGAGAGGAAGTTTCCTTCAAGTGGCAGACAGGGCAACCAGAACCTGGGCCGGCCATGGCATTTCCAGACCACGTTGTTCACTGTTTCCGATCACCACCCAAGCTCGGGGCCGTCTGTTTCGTGAGCTCACACACGTTTTTGCTGTGGGTTCCGAGTGTGGCAGGCCTTCTGGGGCTTGTGGCCAAAGGCATGGGTTGTTGAGCTTGGTGGCCAACTTTGAACGCTCCCACAATATCAGGCTGGAAAGTGCCTTTTTCTCTTCCATCCTTGAGGGTGACTCCTCACACTGGGTGGCAGGGGTGGTGGTGGTGATTAATA
>NW_007179562.1:0-692 GCF_000164805.1 Carlito syrichta
CCTACCTAGACAGGTGACTAGCCAGCTGACATAACTAGCTGACATAACCAGCTAGATAGCTGGCTAGCCAGGTGAATTAACTATGTAGTTATCTAGCTAGCCAGTTGACTTGCCACTTGAATTAACTAGCTCACATATCCAGGTAGCCAGCTGGCTACCAAGTGGACTCAACTAGCTGACATAACTAATTAGCCAGGTGGCTAGCCAGCTGACTTAACTTGCTGACATCTCTAGATAGCCAGGTGGGTAGCCAGCTGACTTAACTTGCTAGCTACTGATGTATACCACTGACTAGCATGCTGAATTAACTACCTAGCTACCTAGCTAAGCAGCTGACTAGCGAGCTGACTTAACTAGGTGACTTAACTAGCTAGCTAGCTGGCTAGTCAGCTGACTTAACTAGTTAGCTCCCAAGATAGGCAGCTGGCTAGCCAGCTGACTTAACTACAGACTCAACTAGCTAGCCAGCTGACTTATCTATCTGATTTAATTAGCTAGTCAGCAGGCTGGCCAACTGAATTAAATAGCTGACTTAACCAGCTAGCCAGCTGGCTAGCCAGCTGACTTAACTACAGACTCAACTAGCTAGCCAGCTGACTTATCTATCTGATTTAATTAGCTAGTCAGCAGGCTGGCCAGCTGAATTAAATAGCTGACTTTACCAGCTAGCCAGCTGGCTAGCCAGCTGAATT
>NW_007179563.1:0-3868 GCF_000164805.1 Carlito syrichta
ACTGCAAAACCCTTGTCCCCTTTCAAAATAAAAAGAGACACAGAAGGGGATGGATTTCATGGTTCACCTTAAGACCAGAGTTACATCCAAATATGGCAAGAAGATTCTTTTTGTCCTGGAATCTGTCCTTAGTTTTTCCCAGGAACCTAATGAACTAGGAGTGCCCAATACCCGTTTACAACTTTTAAGAGGACCAGAATGTTGCTGGAGTCCTGAAATGACCGATTCATAATCTCCTCATGCTAAATTGCTCAGTAATATTTGGGGAGATCGAAGGTCTGTTTCTTGTTTGTCCCATAGCAGACACCCTGGGAATCTTTTGGATTTAGGCAGCGTACAACAATGATTCTTTATTCGTATTTAGTTGGAGGCTGTGTAGTGTCCTGTATGTGAGGACTCTCTTTCCCTTGATTCCTGTTTCGAAACCCTGATTCTTGTTAGCCATTAGTAAAGCGCCATGTAGATTTTTTGATAAAGGAGCCGTGGAAAACAGATTTCTTCTTTTTTCTTAACAAGAGGTCGTGTAATTTCCTGTATATGAGGATTCCTATTACCCACATTCATGCCTCGAATCCCTGATTCTTTTTACCCGTCAGCAAGATGCCCTGTAGATTTTCAGGAATGAGGACTCGTATAACCCAGATTCTTAATTTTTAGCAATAGCCGTGCAGTTGCCAGTATATTTCTCCTCCTGTTCACAGATACTGGCGTAGAATGTTTCATTCTTGTTTAGATCTTAGGAAGACGCCGTGTACCTTTTTGGGGATTGAAAAAATATGTCATCCATATTCCTTTTTCTTTCTTAGGAAAAGTCAGTGCAGTTGCCTGTATTTGAGGATTTCATTTTCCTAGTTTATGCTTCAAAAACCCAAATTCGTGTTTAGCCCCTAGCAAGAAACCCTGAAGTTTTTTGGGGATGGAGGACACGTCTAAACCAGAATCCTTATTGTCCTTTAGCATTAGACAGTGCAGTTTCCTGTATATGAGGACTCCTATTATCCAGATTCCAACTCCCAAGACCTGAATGGTGATTATCTCTTAGCAAGACGCTCTGTAGGTTTTTGTCATGGAGGACTCCTGTAAGAAAGATTCTTTGTTCTTCCGTAGTAACAGGTCGTGTAGTGTTCTGTATATGAGGACTCCCAATACTGAAATTCCTGCTTCCTTCTCAGCAAGACGCCAAGATATTTCCTGTGACCTAGAATTCCAGTTGCTTGGATATCAAGAGAAAGACTCCCAGAAAGTGCTTGAGGAATTGGAACCCAAGATTCCTGGTCCCTTTTCCAAAGACACACTAAAAATGTGGCGACATAGAAGCCTATATTGCTGATTAAACCTTATCAAGGGACCTTGTAGATTTAGGCGATTGAGAACTCCAAGAACCGGATTCCCTTTCCGTTCTCAGCAAGATGCCCTGATTTTCCTGTCCATGTGGATTCCAAAACTCTGTATACAAAAATACAGATGCCCAGATATTTCCTAGGGACCCGGATTCCATGAACCTGGTTACATTTTAATAATTCGTACTAAATATTTGGCAACTGCAAAACCCTCGGCCCCTCTCCAAATAAAGTACAAACGGAAATTTAAGGATTACCAAGTTCATGTTAAGATCAAAGTTACATCCAAATACGGAAAAATCATACATTTTTTCCCGGGAATCTGGCCTTTATTGTCCCGAGGAAACTAAGGGAATGTACTACCAGATACCCGATATAATTCTCAAGAGGACCAGAATGTTGCTGGAGTCGTGAAATGACTGATTCATAATACCCACAAGCCAAATATCTCCAAAACATGAGACGAGCTCAAAGCCTTGATTCTTTTTTATACCACAGCAAGACACCCTGAGAATTTTTCGGAATGTGAACTAGTGTATCACAGATTCCTTATTCTTCCTTAGCGAGGGTCCATGTAATGTCCTGTATATGAGGACTCCCTTTTCCCAGAATCCTGTTTGGAAACACTGATTCTTGTTTTGCTATTACCAAGGGGTCAAGTAGATGTTGGGATGGAGTAACCGTGTAAAACCGGTTTCTTTTTTCACCTTAGTTAGTGATTGTGAAGATTCTGTATATGAGTATTTCTATTAACTATGTTCCTGCTTCTGAACCGTGATTATTGTTTAGGCAACAGCAAATGGCCTGTTCATTCTTAGGAATGTGGACTGTTATAACCCCAATACTTTCTCTTCCTTGACAAGGGGCTGTGTATTTTCCTGTATTATAGTACTCTCATTAGATACATCGTGCTTCGAAACTTTGATTCCTATTTAGCACATTCCAAGAGCTCTGCAGAGGTTTGGAACTGAGGACTCGTGTAAATCAGATTACTTTTTTTTCTTAGCAAAAGTCATGTAGTTGCCAGTAAATAAGGACTTCATTTCCCAGATTTTTTCAATACCCTGATTCATGTTTAGCCCTTAGTAAGAAGTCATGTAGATTTTTTGAGAGAGGAACAGTGGAAAACAGATTTCTTCTCTTTTATTAGCAAGAGACCATGTCGTTTCCTGTATATGAGGATTGCCATAACCCACATTCATGCCTCAAATCCCTGATTCTTCTTTAGCCGTTAGCAAGATGGCCTGTAGATTTTCAGGACTGAGGACTCGTATAACCCATAGTCTTATTTTTAGCAACAACCGTGCAGTTAACTGTATATGAGTACTCCTGTTCACAGCTAGATGGTTCAAAAGCTTGTTTCTTGTTTAGATCTTAGGAAGACGCCGTATACATTTTTGGGGATTGTGAAAACATGTCACCCACATTCCTGATTCTTTCTTAGGAACAGTCAGCGCATTTGCCTGTATATGAGTATTTCATTTTCTTAGCTTGTGCTTCAAAAACCCAAATTCGTGTTTAGCCCTTAGCAAGAAAACCTGAAGTTTTATTGGGATGGAGGACACGTGTAGACCAGAATCCTTATTCTCCTTTAGCATTAAACAGGGCAGTTTCCTGTATGTGAGGACTCCCATTATCCAGATTCTTACTCCCAAAAACTGAATGGTGGTTATCTCTTAGCAAGACGGTATGTAGGTTTCTGGGATGGAGGCCTCGTGTAAACAAGATTCCTCATTCTTCTGTAGCAACAGGTCGTGTGGTGTTCTGTATATGAGGACACCCATTACTGAAATTTCTGCTTCATTCTCAGCAAGACACCAAGATATTTCCTGGTGACCTAGAATTCCACTTGCTTGGATATCAAGAGAAAGACTCCGATAAAGTTCTTGAGGAATTGGAACCCATGATTCCTGGTCCCTTTTCAAAAGACACACTAAAAATGTGGCGACATGTAAGCCCAGATTGCTAATTAAAACTTATTAAGAGACTTTGTAGATTTAGGCGATTGAGACCTCCAAAACCGAATTCCCTTTCCGTTCTCAGCAAGATGTCCTGAATTTCCCAGTCCATGTGGATTCCAAAACACTGTATACAAAAATGCAGATGGCCAGATGTTTCCCAGGGACGTGGATTCCATTGATCCTGGTTACATTTTAATAATTCGTACTAAATATTTAGCAAAAGCAAAACTCTCAGCCCCTCTACAAATAAAGTACAAACGGAAATTTAAGGATTACCAAGTTCATCTTAACCAAAGTTGTCTCCAAATACGGCAATATGATACTTTTTTTCCGGGAATCAGGCCATAATTGTCCCGAGGAACTTAAGGGATTTGTACTACCAGATACCCGATTACAACTCTCAAGAGAAACAGAATGTTGCTGGAGTCCTGAAATGACTGATTCATAGTACACACAAGACAAATATCTAGAAACATGAGACGAGCTCGAAGTCTTGATTCTTGTATATACCGCAGCAAGACACCCTGAGAATTTTTAGGATTGTGAACTAGTGTATCACAGATTCCT
>NW_007179564.1:0-2963 GCF_000164805.1 Carlito syrichta
CCCTTTTTGGGGATTGAAAAAATATGTCACCCATATTCCTTTTTCTTTCTTAGGAAAAGTCAGTGCAGTTGCCTGTATTTGAGGATTTCATTTTCCTAGTTTATGCTTCAAAAACCCAAATTCGTGTTTAGCCCCTAGCAAGAAACCCTGAAGTTTTTTTGGGGATGGAGGACAGGTCTAAACCAGAATCCTTATTGTCCTTTAGCATTAGACAGTGCAGTTTCCTGTATATGAGGACTCCTATTATCCAGATTCCAACTCCCAAGACCTGAATGGTGATTATCTCTTAGCAAGACGCTCTGTAGGTTTTTGTCATGGAGGACTCCTGTAAGAAAGATTCTTTGTTCTTCCGTAGTAACAGGTCGTGTAGTGTTCTGTATATGAGGACTCCCAATACTGAAATTCCTGCTTCCTTCTCAGCAAGACGCCAAGATATTTCCTGGTGACCTAGAATTCCAGTTGCTTGGATATCAAGAGAAAGACTCCCAGAAAGTGCTTGAGGAATTGGAACCCAAGATTCCTGGTCCCTTTTTCCAAAGACACACTAAAAATGTGGCGACATAGAAGCCTATATTGCTGATTAAACCTTATCAAGGGACCTTGTAGATTTAAGGCGATTGAGAACTCCAAGAACCGGATTCCCTTTCCGTTCTCAGCAAGATGCCCTGATTTTCCTGTCCATGTGGATTCCAAAACTCTGTATACAAAAATACAGATGCCCAGATATTTCCTAGGGACCCGGATTCCATGAACCTGGTTACATTTTAATAATTCGTACTAAATATTTGGCAACTGCAAAACCCTCGGCCCCTCTCCAAATAAAGTACAAACGGAAATTTAAGGATTACCAAGTTCATGTTAAGATCAAAGTTACATCCAAATACGGAAAAATCATACATTTTTTCCCGGGAATCTGGCCTTTATTGTCCCGAGGAAACTAAGGGAATGTACTACCAGATACCCGATATAATTCTCAAGAGGACCAGAATGTTGCTGGAGTCGTGAAATGACTGATTCATAATACCCACAAGCCAAATATCTCCAAAACATGAGACGAGCTCAAAGCCTTGATTCTTTTTTATACCACAGCAAGACACCCTGAGAATTTTTCGGAATGTGAACTAGTGTATCACAGATTCCTTATTCTTCCTTAGCGAGGGTCCATGTAATGTCCTGTATATGAGGACTCCCTTTTCCCAGAATCCTGTTTGGAAACACTGATTCTTGTTTTGCTATTACCAAGGGGTCAAGTAGATGTTGGGATGGAGTAACCGTGTAAAACCGGTTTCTTTTTTCACCTTAGTTAGTGATTGTGAAGATTCTGTATATGAGTATTTCTATTAACTATGTTCCTGCTTCTGAACCGTGATTATTGTTTAGGCAACAGCAAATGGCCTGTTCATTCTTAGGACTGTGGACTGTTATAACCCCAATACTTTCTCTTCCTTGACAAGGGGCTGTGTATTTTCCTGTATTATAGTACTCTCATTAGATACATCATGCTTCGAAACTTTGATTCCTATTTAGCACATTCCAAGAGCTCTGCAGAGGTTTGGAACTGAGGACTCGTGTAAATCAGATTACTTTTTTTTCTTAGCAAAAGTCATGTAGTTGCCAGTAAATAAGGACTTCATTTCCCAGATTTTTTCAATACCCTGATTCATGTTTAGCCCTTAGTAAGAAGTCATGTAGATTTTTTGAGAGAGGAACAGTGGAAAACAGATTTCTTCTCTTTTATTAGCAAGAGACCATGTAGTTTCCTGTATATGAGGATTGCCATAACCCACATTCATGCCTCAAATCCCTGATTCTTCTTTAGCCGTTAGCAAGATGGCCTGTAGATTTTCAGGACTGAGGACTCGTATAACCCATATTCCTTATTTTTAGCAACAACCGTGCAGTTAACTGTATATGAGTACTCCCGTTCACAGCTAGATGGGTCAAAAGCTTGTTTCTTGTTTAGATCTTAGGAAGACGCCGTATACATTTTTGGGGATTGTGAAAACATGTCACCCACATTCCTGATTCTTTCTTAGGAACAGTCAGCGCATTTGCCTGTATATGAGTATTTCATTTTCTTAGCTTGTGCTTCAAAAACCCAAATTCGTGTTTAGCCCTTAGCAAGAAAACCTGAAGTTTTATTGGGATGGAGGACACGTGTAGACCAGAATCCTTATTCTCCTTTAGCATTAAACAGGGCAGTTTCCTGTATGTGAGGACTCCCATTATCCAGATTCTTACTCCCAAAAACTGAATGGTGGTTATCTCTTAGCAAGACGGTATGTAGGTTTCTGGGATGGAGGCCTCGTGTAAACAAGATTCCTCATTCTTCTGTAGCAACAGGTCGTGTGGTGTTCTGTATATGAGGACACCCATTACTGAAATTTCTGCTTCATTCTCAGCAAGACACCAAGATATTTCCTGGTGACCTAGAATTCCACTTGCTTGGATATCAAGAGAAAGACTCCGATAAAGTTCTTGAGGAATTGGAACCCATGATTCCTGGTCCCTTTTCAAAAGACACACTAAAAATGTGGCGACATGTAAGCCCAGATTGCTAATTAAAACTTATTAAGAGACTTTGTAGATTTAGGCGATTGAGACCTCCAAAACCGAATTCCCTTTCCGTTCTCAGCAAGATGTCCTGAATTTCCCAGTCCATGTGGATTCCAAAACACTGTATACAAAAATGCAGATGGCCAGATGTTTCCCAGGGACGTGGATTCCATTGATCCTGGTTACATTTTAATAATTCGTACTAAATATTTAGCAAAAGCAAAACTCTCAGCCCCTCTACAAATAAAGTACAAACGGAAATTTAAGGATTACCAAGTTCATCTTAACCAAAGTTGTCTCCAAATACGGCAATATGATACTTTTTTTCCGGGAATCAGGCCATAATTGTCCCGAGGAACTTAAGGGATTTGTACTACCAGATACCCGATTACAACTCTCAAGAGGAA
>NW_007179565.1:0-862 GCF_000164805.1 Carlito syrichta
TAGCTGACTCAACAAACTGACTTACTCGTTAGCTAGCTAGCTAGCTGACATCAGCTGACTACTCATTAGCTAACTAGCTAGCTAGCCTACCCAACCAGCTGACTCAACCAGTTTGCTAACTAGTTAGCTAGCTGACTCAACATGCTGACTTAACCCATTTGTTAACTAGCTAACAACCTGACTCATCCTGCTGACTTAACCCTTTAGCTAACTAGATAGCTAGCTGTCTTAACCATCTGACAAAATTAGAAGTTGACTTAAATAGCAGTTGACTTAGCTAGCTGACTTAACTACTTAGCTAGCTGAGTTAACTGGCTGACTTAACTAGTTAGCTAACTGACTTGACTACCTGAATTAAATAATTAACTAACTAGCTGAATAACGAGCTGACTTAACTAATTAGCTAACTTGTTAGGTAGAAGACTTAAGTAGCTGACTTAAATAATTAGCCAAATAGTGAGCTAGCTGATTTAGCTAGCTGACTTAACTAGTTGGCTAACAAGATAGCTAGCTGAATTAACGAGTAGGTTAATGACTTAGATAAAAGTTTTAACTAGTTGGTAAATGAATTAAATAGCTGACTTAACTAGTTGGTTAATGAGTTAGCTAGGTGACTTAACTTGTTGACTGACGGGGTGGCTGACTAATTAGCTGGTTTAACTTGTTGGCTGACAACTCTGCTGACTTCTTAGCTGGCTTAACAAGCTGGCCGACTAGTTGGCCGACTATTTAGTGGAGTTAACAAGCTGACTGATAATTGGCCACCTAGTTAGCTCAGTTAAGTAGTTGGCTGGCTAGTTTGCTGACCTAACTAATCGGCAGACTAGTTGACTGACTTGTTAGCTGACTAGTTAGCTGACCT
>NW_007179566.1:0-2598 GCF_000164805.1 Carlito syrichta
CAAGAATCAAACTACTGGAAAATACATCACAATGCAGTAAACATTGACACAGCATTCCCCAAGCTGATGCACACTCACAGCCAGCAAGCCAAGCCTGTCAGCTCTTCCTCGTAAATGCCAACGGAAGAGCAATGGCTTTGGATAGGAGACGGACAGGTCAAATCAAAAACACTTTAGAATTCAGTAGGTGAACAAATCATGCTTTCCCAAAGATGACAGCGAACCGGTCATGTCGCTCAGTGTGGCACCATGGAGTTGTGCACTTTGTATACAGGAAACGTTGCATACAGCTCTGCTAGGCCTTTGCATTCAATGTAGGATAATACACGCTGAAAAACAGGGAGAATCAGGCGTCACGCCAAAGACCAAGCCACTGTAATACTTGTTGCCCCCCCATTCAGTGACGTGCCGTTTGGAGGAATGTCTCCATGGAAGACTGTTGTTTTCCGGAAAGCAAACAATGGCTCTCGGGCCTCGTTGGCAAATGAACCCGCAGAGCCATTGTATTCCGTGTGAGACGCCCGTGTCAAAAGAGAAAACTTTTCAGCATTCTCCGCTGAATGAAGCATGCTTGGCTACCCATGGCTGTGGAGATCTGGATCCAGTCAGTGCAGCAGCTGAAGTTGCACTCTGGTCACCAAATGCTCCCCGCCTAGTATAGTGCATATACAGGAGAGCTCTGAGAATCAGGGAGGAGAGCACGCACAAAGCCAGTGTATACAGACTGCCAATGAAGTGCAGTGCAGCGCAGGCTTCAATAGCGTGTCCCCAGGAAGACCCAGCTTCACCCCCAGTGTAACAGAGGCTCTCCGTGCTTACTCGGCAATGAAAACGGCACAGCCTTGGTAGTCCTTATTAGGTTTAAACGCCATAGGGAAAAACAACTTAGAACTCTCCCCATCCACACATAATGCTCTCCTGCTCGTGACTGTGGAGCACTTGTGTCACTCATTGCGGCACTATGCCTTGCAGATTTCTCTCCGTGAAACACGGAGGTTTCACTCTCGTACGCAAAGGCCCTCTATGGAAAGGAACACAAATCAAGGGGAAAAAGTGAGAATGAGGTGTTACAGCATGCGGCAATGAAGAATGATAGTCACAGCAAAGAGGTGACACTGCAGCACACATTGGGCACAGACTTAAGCCAGGAAGGTGCCCGTGCACCCCAGGCCTAAGAAAGGCCACTCCCACCAGCAATCCACAGTCTCATTGCTTTCCCTGACAGGAGAAGGTGTCAAGAAAGAGCAATTCAGAATTCCCCCGGGTCACACATAATGCCTTCCCACAAGTAACTGTGAATGTCTCAGATCCCTCATTGTGGCACAGGGGAGATGAGCATTCCCGCATGGGAGAGGTTGACAAGCCGCACGCCAAAGCAGTCACCCTGTAGAGCGTAAGATACACGAAAGGGAACAAGTGGGAAGGAGGAATGACAGCACGCACACTCAGTGCCAGAACCTCACAGTGCAGCACACTTCTCACACAGCACTTTCCAAGGGAGACGGAAATTCAAAACAAGCACCACCAAGGCAGTCAGCTCTTTTCCGTCAATGCGTTTGGCAGAGCAATTGTGTATCCTCCCACACAAAAATTTGAAAGGGAGAAACATTTCAGAATGCACCCAGGGAATTCACCAAGTAATGCCTTCTTGCTCCACTGTGGGGTTCCCATCGCCCCCTGGGTGGCAGCGTAGAGCTGCACATGGGCAAAGCGTGTCCCATGAGAGAACTCTTAGTTCAAACAGAGGCGCTCTGCACAGCCGAAGTCCAAATGAGAAGAAAACCGCGAGACTCAGACTCATGTGTTGCAGCATGCACCAAGTGAGAATAACATAGATAGCCCCTAAAGAGCGCTGCACATTTTGAAAAGCTCCTTCCCCGGGAAGATGCACATGCACAACAAGCCTCACAGAGGCCGTCTACGCTTATTCAGCAAGGCCAACGCGAGAGTGACTGCATTTCCTAGCCTAGAGAAACGCCAAGGGGTAAAACGTTTCAGGGCTCAAACAGAAGGCAAGCACTGCTTTTCTACAAGTGAGTGTGTAGCACTCATTTCACTCAGTCTGACACCATTGACATGCTCATTCCTACATGTGAAGTATCGACATAACATGCTCGGCTATGCTCATTCAAGCCGTACCTTGAGAATCGTGTATTACACCGTACAGCACACAAGAATCAAACTACTGGAAAATACATCACAATGCAGTAAACATTTGACACAGCATTCCCCAAGCTGATGCACACTCACAGCCAGCAAGCCAAGCCTGTCAGCTCTTCCTCGTAAATGCCAACGGAAGAGCAATGGCTTTGGATAGGAGACGGACAGGTCAAATCAAAAACACTTTAGAATTCAGTAGGTGAACAAATCATGCTTTCCCAAAGATGACAGCGAACCGGTCATGTCGCTCAGTATGGCACCATGGAGTTGTGCACTTTGTATACAGGAAACGTTGCATACAGCTCTGCTAGGCCTTTGCATTCAATGTAGGTTAATACACGCTGAAAAACAGGGAGAATCAGGCGTCACGCCAAAGACCAAGCCACTGTAATACTTGTTGCCCCCCCATTCAGTGACGTGCCGTTGGAGGAATGTCTC
>NW_007179567.1:0-775 GCF_000164805.1 Carlito syrichta
CATACCTATAATATTGGCGTGTGATTAGTGACCAGTGTGCATAATGGAAGTAAAACTTATAAGTAAATCTCAATACACCTGATGGACAGTGCATAGCAGAATTATTTCTCTCTGTCTTTCTAAGTTTTACTTCTTTCTAGATATTTTTTAACTTCTATTTCCTGGTAGACTGGGTAGTCAGCTCTTGTTCCCGAAAGCTGTTTCCCCTAGGGCTAAGATTAGAAACTAAATTACATGATAGTTTTGTCGCCCTGCCCCTATCCAGGCAGAACGTTTTCTTTTGTTTCATTAATTACCGAAACTCTGTCTGCTTCAGCCCATGGCCGCCATCTTGGCAACCCTGCATTTCCTTGTTCAAGAGTGTGACAGCTACTATTTGATGTTTAGAGTAGACTTGTTAGGATAAAATATATACATATACACTCATAGTTGCGTAAATTTATGCTTGCTGTTTTGTTTCCTTTTGCTACATTATTCAAGTGTAATAGTTACTATACGATTTATAAAAGAATTAACGATAAGGTATTAGCTTAATAGGATATAGCATAGTATTAAAGTCCAATAACTAGATCATATAAAATTAAAGTTTAGACATATGAAACATATGAATTATAGTAAAGTTTGGTAGTTTAAGAATAAGCTTTAACTGAGTTATAAGGCATTACGTTTAAATCATAATAGGTTAATAGTATAAACTGACAGTTAAGTCATTTAACTAAACTTCATAGATTATAGTATAGTGTTTAGTTGATAATATTAATTGTTAAAAAATATT
>NW_007179568.1:0-1004 GCF_000164805.1 Carlito syrichta
TAAGTTTACTTCTTCTAGATATTTTTAACTTCTATTTCCTGTAGACTGGGTAGTCAGCTCTTGTTCCCGAAAGCTGTTTCCCTAGGGCTAAGATTAGAAACTAAATTACCATGATAGTTTGTCGCCCTGCCCCTAGCCAGGCAGAACGTTTTCTTTTGTTTCGTTAATTACCGAAACTCTGTCTGCTTCAGCCCATGGCCGCCATCTTGGCAACCCTGCATTTCCTTGTTCAAGAGTGTGACAGCTACTATTTGATTTTTAGAGTAGACTTGTTAGGATAAAATATATACATATACACTCATAGTTGCGTAAATTTATGCTTGCTGTTTTGTTTCCTTTTGCTACATTATTCAAGTGTAATAGTTACTATACGATTTATAAAAGAATTAACGATAAGGTATTAGCTTAATAGGATATAGCATAGTATTAAAGTCCAATAACTAGATCATATAAAATTAAAGTTTAGACATATGAAACATATGAATTATAGTAAAGTTTGGTAGTTTAAGAATAAGCTTTAACTGAGTTATAAGGCATTACGTTAAATCATAATAGGTTAATAGTATAACTGACAGTTAAGTCATTTAACTAAACTTATAGATTATAGTATAGTGTTAAGTTGATAATATTAATTGTTAAAAATATTGGTAATCAGTGAACTTGGATTGAACCTAGAGTTAACTCCGGAAAGTTATTTGTATTAATCAGGGTATAGAGCAAAGAGTATAATACGAATGATTCATTGAACATTATGGAAAACACTTTGAACGATTTGTATTGAAATTGTGCACCTGTGACCTTAATGTAAGCACGGCAGGCATCATGGAATTTGAATTGTTTGCTTGGAAATTGCAGATCTCGTGGTGGTCTTGTGATGCATAGTTTGTAAAGCACGAAACTTGTACGCCCCCAGTGAGTGATTATCACATTGCTGGAGGGTATAGAAAATGGTATATAAGTTGGAAAATGTTTGAATAACCTTGGCTCCAGTCCAGGCCAGACTG
>NW_007179569.1:0-813 GCF_000164805.1 Carlito syrichta
TGTGAGTCATTTGTGCGGTGACTGCAGGGATTTTCACTCGGGGGGACCATTCATCCAATGCCCCAGGATGGGCAGTCATAGCCCAGGAAACACTTCTCGGTGGTTGGGGTGTCTGGGCCCCTGGGGATGGGCAACTCCCCCAAATCCATCAAAGCAGGCTCAGGGGGCCCCTCAAAGAGGGCTGGTCTTGTCACCAACCCCAGAATGTGCCCCTCCACTGCTGTGTCCTGCCTCTTGATCCCACAACCCAGAACTGATGGTCCAGGACTACTCCCTCCTGTCCTCCCCACCTGGAGCCATACCCCGGTTTGGGGGACTGTAAGGTGGCAGAACCCTCTGTGGGGCCAGACAAGTCATGGGACCACAAGGAACTTGCTCAGTGTCGACACCCCAAAACCTCCCCCATCCTGTTGCAGGAGGACCCAGGGCCCAGCTGACTCCTGTCACAGTTCTTAGTCCTGCAATGCAGCCCAAGTCCCATAGGTGGTGGCCAGACACCATGGGATGGTCCTCTGGCCTTAAAAGTGCCTAAACCTCCATCCCAGTCTCCCTCTTATGTGTCCCCTTACCCCACGCACACTCTCCTCCTCCTCCTTCCTATCTATGGGCAATCCTTCCTGGGCCTGGACCCAGCTTGCTTCCCTGCTTTGAAACCCCAAATTGTAGTACCCACCAGCCAGCATACAGGACCCCATTGCCTTCAGGAATGATGCCCACCCTCCTCTGGGGCCATCTGGAAGCTCTAGCCCCAACCAAGACCTGCCTCCATGCAACCAGGTTGCCACTGGCTGGGTCCTTTCATGATTTAAAAAG
>NW_007179570.1:0-816 GCF_000164805.1 Carlito syrichta
GGATGGGCAACTCCCCCAAATCCATCAAAGCAGGCTCAGGGGGCCCCTCAAAGAGGGCTGGTCTTGTCACCAACCCCAGAATGTGCCCCTCCACTGCTGTGTCCTGCCTCTTGATCCCACAACCCAGAACTGATGGTCCAGGACTACTCCCTCCTGTCCTCCCCACCTGGAGCCATACCCCGGTTTGGGGGACTGTAAGGTGGCAGAACCCTCTGTGGGGCCAGACAAGTCATGGGACCACAAGGAACTTGCTCAGTGTCGACACCCCAAAACCTCCCCCATCCTGTTGCAGGAGGACCCAGGGCCCAGCTGACTCCTGTCACAGTTCTTAGTCCTGCAATGCAGCCCAAGTCCCATAGGTGGTGGCCAGACACCATGGGATGGTCCTCTGGCCTTAAAAGTGCCTAAACCTCCATCCCAGTCTCCCTCTTATGTGTCCCCTTACCCCACGCACACTCTCCTCCTCCTCCTTCCTATCTATGGGCAATCCTTCCTGGGCCTGGACCCAGCTTGCTTCCCTGCTTTGCAACCCCAAATTGTAGTACCCACCAGCCAGCATACAGGACCCCATTGCCTTCAGGAATGATGCCCACCCTCCTCTGGGGCCATCTGGAAGCTCTAGCCCCAACCAAGACCTGCCTCCATGCAACCAGGTTGCCACTGGCTGGGTCCTTTCATGATTTAAAAAGGAAGGACAGACATAGCAGCCCAAAGAGGTCAGGAACCCGAGTGCCTGCTCAGTGAGGAGTTCCCACAGAGGGGGTAGCAGGAAAAACAGAGATTGTGACACCGAGACTATTATAGGAATTGCACTTT
>NW_007179571.1:0-928 GCF_000164805.1 Carlito syrichta
CCCCTCCACTGCTGTGTCCTGCCTCTTGATCCCACAACCCAGAACTGATGGTCCAGGACTACTCCCTCCTGTCCTCCCCACCTGGAGCCATACCCCGGTTTGGGGGACTGTAAGGTGGCAGAACCCTCTGTGGGGCCAGACAAGTCATGGGACCACAAGGAACTTGCTCAGTGTCGACACCCCAAAACCTCCCCCATCCTGTTGCAGGAGGACCCAGGGCCCAGCTGACTCCTGTCACAGTTCTTAGTCCTGCAATGCAGCCCAAGTCCCATAGGTGGTGGCCAGACACCATGGGATGGTCCTCTGGCCTTAAAAGTGCCTAACCCTCCATCCCAGTCTCCCTCTTATGTGTCCCCTTACCCCACGCACACTCTCCTCCTCCTCCTTCCTATCTATGGGCAATCCTTCCTGGGCCTGGACCCAGCTTGCTTCCCTGCTTTGCAACCCCAAATTGTAGTACCCACCAGCCAGCATACAGGACCCCATTGCCTTCAGGAATGATGCCCACCCTCCTCTGGGGCCATCTGGAAGCTCTAGCCCCAACCAAGACCTGCCTCCATGCAACCAGGTTGCCACTGGCTGGGTCCTTTCATGATTTAAAAAGGAAGGACAGACATAGCAGCCCAAAGAGGTCAGGAACCCGAGTGCCTGCTCAGTGAGGAGTTCCCACAGAGGGGGTAGCAGGAAAAACAGAGATTGTGACACCGAGACTATTATAGGAAGTGGCACTTTATTACGCTGGCCATCCCAGTGGGCCCGAGGGTTTAATGCATCCAAATCGAGTGCCCCAGAACAGGAGAAGTGGGATCTTATACCCTTGCTTAGGTAAGGGAGGGGGTCGTGTTGAGTGATTACATACTTCCTTTGGAATTTTACAAGGTTGTACTCAGCAAAATTAGATTTTCCAAAGAACAAATGGTTTCCAGGA
>NW_007179572.1:0-5677 GCF_000164805.1 Carlito syrichta
GATTCATGGAGAACATATTCAGTAAATGGTGCTGGGAAAGGCTGAAAACTTGCACAAGATTGAAACAGGACCCATATCTATCACCGTACACATTAAATCTAAATGGATCAAAGACGTAAACATAAAACACCTAATTATAATTATCTTACAAAACGCAGGAGACACAATTAGGGACACTGGAACTTGAAAATAATTCCTCATCAGAGCCATAAATACCCATGCCTTAAGGAGTAAGTTACATAAATGGGAACTCATCAAATTAATATACTTCTGCAAAACAAAAGAAACTATCAGAAGAGCAGGGATACAGCCAACAGAATGAGGAAAACGATTCTACACCTATATATCTGTAAAAAGGCATAACATCTAAGATCTACAAGAATCTCTAACATTCATAAAAATCACTCAAACTTTCCCAGTGAAAAGTGAGCAAAATACGTGATTGGACACTTTTCATAAGTAGAGATACGGGCAGCCAGCAGACACATGAAAATTGCTCAGCCTAGCACATCATCAAAGAAATGCAAATAAAACCACTTTGAAATACAACATATCCCCTGTAAGACAGGTCATCGTTAATAAAACAAACAATAACAGATGCAGTTCAGGATTTGGAAAGAAATAAATGCTTCTACACTGCATGTGGACTGAAAAGTAGAGCAACAACTTCGGAAAACAGTGTGGTGGTTTGTAAAGGGACAAGATATTGACCTACCATGTGACTCAGAAATTCCCCTGTCGAGAATATACCTGGATGATTCAAATCATTTTACCAAAAATATACCTGCACGAGTATGTTTTTTTCAGCTCTAATCAAATTGCAATAAAACATGGTACGAACCAGGTTGCCCATCAAAACTGGAAAGGATAAAATAAATCTGGTATATACTCAGTACAATATTATGTAGCCATAAAAAGGGACAGATAGAAGGATTTTGCAGAACGTTTGATGGATACGAGGTAGGAAATTTTCAGTGATTTATCACAGAAACAAAGAACAGAAGTCCATATGGTCTCACTCATGAGCTGAACTTGATCTCTCACAGTGCTGTAAGCAAGTGACTGGCAGTAGTGGAAAACTGTTTAAAGGCAGGGGTGAGATTTGCAGTGGAGGGATACTTCTAAGGAAGGGAGGGGCATACCTCTTCAACCAGGGACCCTGCTTAATTAATTTTTGTATATCTAACTCTGAATTGTACCCCACATTTTTTAAAAAAATTAACTAACTAACTAAATAAATGAAATCTGTAAACATACAACTGACTTTATTTGTTTATACTATTATTTTTTTTTTACTTTAAAAATAGTTACAATTCAGGATTGGGCCTAGAAATGTTCATTATGCAGAGATTGATTTTTTAAAAATTGTATATTACTCCAATGATAACTCCTTTTCCCTTTAATACTTGGGAATACATGGTATAATTCTGCCTTCAAAATTGACAACTACAGTGTTTCTCACATTATTTCGGAATGATTTATTCTGCCTAAATTGAAACTTTTTAAGATTCCAGATCTATGTCATTCTTAGAAAACTGAACCTTGAGATTGTGTACCTACATGCTATTCAGAAGGCAGAACGCATAATAAATCTTAAAAATTTTAGAAAACAAAACAGTATCGTTACTTAATACAGCTATTTCCATTATTAAAATTTGTGCACATTTTCGTGGTGTACTCTGTATTTTCTGTTTGTTAATTTTGATTAAATGTTACAAATGTCCAATCCTTACAGAAAAGTTTTCCTTATATATTTGAAGGAAATATAAAATCACATTCCCTTTATATTTTAACCCAATTTATATTTGGAAAAGAGTATTTCCATTGAATTCCCTAGTATTTTCTCTACCTAAGACATAATGCTGTACTCTGCAACAAACTATCTTATTAACCTGATAGTTTTAATCACCAAGCATTTAAAATCAGGCACACAGAAAAAAAGAGAATTTGGGGCCCAATATATATAAACCAAAATAATATGGAGATTTACAAAGTTTTAAGTATTTGGACTCCTCATTAGTATAAAAATTTAGATAATTTAAAATTCTGGAAAATTGTCGTTGATCTTAGCTAAAACGATGTTCAAATCCTGTTAGATAAACGGCTCAAATGCTGTTACATAATATTAAAAACATCCAAAATTTTCTAATCTAAAGAAAGTGCCATAATACTACATGGTTGTGCTATAACCAAGCTCCAACAGGTTCGGTGACCATAATAATAAAAGAATACCTCGTGGGCAACCCTCTCTTGTCCCCTCCCAGTATGGGAGTTTCTGTGTCCCCTCAATTAATACGGCTTTACAAAAAAAAAAAAAGTCTTCCTCATTTTGTCAATTCTCTAATGGTCACGTATCCCTGGAGAAGTTTTGGATAGGTGTGAACACATGGATTTCTCACTCTTAGAAATGAAATCCTCCATGTCTACCGCATTTAGCAGAGCAGTGTACACAAGCCTTGAAGCGTAAGGACTGCTCAGTAGTCAAGGCACCTCCCATTATGATGTCAAAGTTCTGAGGCTAATGTCATAAATGACAATTTGACATGTTTCCGTGGATGTACTTACATCTTTTAATGTGAAAATTAGCCTTTTAGTCAATCTACAGATTCAATGCAATAACCATTAAGTTGACAACATTCTTCTCATACCTGGAAATTACAATAAAGAATTCATATGAGCCGGGCTCGGTGGCTCAGCCTGTAATGCCACGCATTTGGGAGGCTCAGATGAATGGATTGACTAAGGCCGTGGGTTCGAGACCCACCTGAGCAGCAAGACTTCATCTCTACAATAAATCAAAAAAACGGAGATGAGCATGTCGAGGTTGCGGTACCTGGGAGCGGCCAATGCACTCCAATTTCGGCGACAGAGTGAGACTCCAACACACAAAATAACCCCAAAACAAAGAATTCATAAGATACCATAAACATTCAAGAATAGCCAAAAGAATCTTATCAAAAGAATCAAAGCAGGAGCTATCACTGCTCCAGACTTCAAACTTTATGTTTACAGTAATTAACACAGCCTGGCCTTGGTACAAGAATAGGTCCATAAGCCAATGGATCAGGACAGAGAATGAAATTCTCAAATTCTCAACAAACTTATCTTGGAAAAACCCTCCAAGATCCACTGGGTAATGGAGAACATATTCAGTAAATGGTGCTGGGAAAAGGCTGAACACATGCACAAGGTTGAAAAAGTACACCTATCTATCACCATACACATTAACTCTAAATGGGTCAAATACCTAAACATAAAACACCAAATTATAATAATCTTACAGGAAACCCCATTATGCAAACTCGAAACCGAAACTAATTCCACTTCAGAACCCTAAATACTCATGCTGTAAAAAGTAAGTTAGAAAAGTGGGATCTCATCAAATTAATATACTTCTGCAATACCAAAGAAACCACGAGAAGCACAGGGATACAGTCAACCAATGAGAAAAATAATTCTCCAACTATATTTCTGTAAAAAACCATAACATCTAGGATCTTCAAGAAATTCAAACACTCTGAAAAATCAGGCAAACATTCCCTTTGAAAAGTGTGCAAAATACGTGATTAGACACTTTTCATAAGAAGAGATATGGGCAGCCAGCAGACACATGAAAATTGCTCAGCCTCACTCATCATCAAAGAAATGCAAATGAGACCACTTTGAAATACCATCTGAAAGACTGGCAATCATTAATAAAATAAACAATAACAGAGGCGGTTAAGGATTTGGGAAAAAATAAATGCTTCTATACTGCATGTGGACTGAAAAGTAGAGCAACATATTTGGAAAAGAGTGTGGAGATTTCTAAAGGGGCAAGATATTGACTTACCATGTGTGTCAGTAATTCCCCTGTAGAGAATATACCTGGAGGAACTCAAATCATTTTACCGAAAAGATACCTGCACAAGTATGTTTTTGGCAGCTCTAATCACAATTGCAAAAGACATGTTACCAACCCTGTTGCCCATCAAAGCTGGAATGGATAAAATAAACATGGTGTATACACAGTAGAATATTATGCAGCCATAAAAAAAGACAGGTTTAAGAATTTGGCAGAACGTTTGATGGATATGAGGTAGTCATTTTCAGTGATTTATCACGGAAACAACGAGCAGAGTTCTATATGTTTTCGCTCATGAACTGAACTTGATCACTTTGAGTGCAGTACGAAAGCGATTGGAAGTTGTGGAAAACTGTTTAGTGGGAGGTTTGAGATTGGCAGTGGAGGGATAATGCTAAGGAAGCGAGGGGCATACCTCATCAACCCTAGCAGGAACCCTGCATAATCAATGTTTGTATATCTAACTCTGGATTACACTCCACATTTTTTAAAATTAAAATAAATAATTAAATAAATAATATATGAAAGCTGTAAAAAATGCAATTGACTTTGTTTATTTATTTATATTTTTTACTTAAAAATGATTATAATTCAGGGTTGGGCCTAGAAATGTTCATTAAGCAGGGATTGTTTTTTTTTTTAAGTAGTGTATAATACTCCAAAGATAACTCCTTTTCCTTTTAATATGTTAAAATACATGGTATAATTCTGCCTTCAAAATTAACAACTTCAGTAATTCTCACATAAATTCTGAGTGTTTTATTCTGCCTAAATTGAAACTTGTTGAAATTCCAGGTCTATAACATTCATAGGTAACTGAACCTTGAAGTTCTGTGTACCTAAATGATATTCAGAAGCAGAAGGCATAATATATCTTAAACATTTTAGAAAATAAAACTGTATCGTAATTTAATAGAGCTTTATTCATTCTTAAAATTTGAGTACATTTTCTTGGTGCACTCTGTATTTTCTGCTTTTTAATTTTGATTAAATGTTACAGATGTGCAATCCTTAGAGAAATGTTTCCCTTATCTATTTGAAGGATATATAAAATCACATTCCCTTCATATTTTAACCCAATTAATATTTTCTAAAGAATATTTCCATTGAATCACCTAGTATTTTCTCTACCTAAGAAATAATGCTGTACAATGCAACAAAGTATCCGATTAATCTGATACTTTTTATCACCAAGCATTTAAAATCAGGCACACGGAAAAAGAGAATTTGGGGCCCAATATCCATGAACCAAAATAAGATGGAGATTTACAAAGTAGTAACTATTTCGACTCCTCTTTAGTATAAAAATTTAGGTAGTTGAAAATTCTGGAAAATAGACGATGATCTTTGCTAAAGCGATGTTAAAATCCTGTTAGAAAAATGGCTCAAAGGCTGTTATATAATACTGAAAAAAACAAAAGTTCCTAAACTAAAGAAAGTACTAAAATAGTATGTGATTGTACTATAATTAACCTCCAACAGGATTTGGTGACATTAATAATAAAAGAGTATATCGTGGGCAACCCCCTCAGGTCCCTTCCCTGTGGTAGAGTCTCCTTCCTCTCAAGAAATACTGCTTTAGAAAAAAAAAGAAAGACTACGTCGTTTAGTGTATTCTTGAATGGTCACTTATTAATGGAGAAGTTTTTGGATAGGTGTGAAAATCTGATTTTCTTCACTTATTTGGAATGAAATCCACCATGTCTATCGCATTTGGCAGAGCACTGTACACAAGCCCTTGAAGCCTAAGGATTGCTCAGTAGTCAAGGTCCCTCCCAGTATAATGTCAAAGATCTGAGGCTGATGTCATAGATGACAATTTGACATGCTTGT